>NW_027657361.1:0-30000 GCF_964235325.1 Thermobia domestica | reverse complement strand
TATATATATGTCAAAGCACATTTTTTTTTAAAAGGAAATAGAAATGGTAGTACATTTATTGAGATTTAGAGACAAATTCCAGGTAGAGCACCAATTATATAACATATCTATGTCAGCTTGCAGGGAAGAAACATTATCTACAGTGTTAACGACTCTAAAGAGTTTACAGTCATCAGCAAAAAGCAGTATATTTGATGATGAGGTCGAGAAGATGCTAGGTAAATCGTCCATATACAATAAAAACAAAAGCATACCTAGCACGCGCCCTTGAGGCATTCCGGATAAGATGGGACTGAATGGAGACAGGAATCCAGGTAGAGTGACACGTTGTTCTATCCCTAAGACATAACAATCTAGGAAAGAGAGGAGCGTGCCATGCATGTTTCTGTGGACAGATTTTAGCTTATAAAAGGGACATTTACAGCCAACAAATTTTATAGAGGGATTGATCTTTAACAAATATAATCCTGCACGGAGCCATTTCTTCCATCTGAGGCTCAGGAGGATAGAATTTGGGGGGTGGAGCTGAATAATGTGAACGAAAACTTATGTACGTTTCTGTTTCTAAGAACGCCTTGCCCTATGCAACCCACGTCACATTCTGGTTGTGTGGGATTCCATAAAATCATAGGATAAGTACCAAATAATGGAATAAGAACGTGTTTTAAGCGTAGTTCTGAATTCACGTTGCCCTATGCAACCCACGCTACATTCTGGTTGTGAGGGCTTACATAATATCACAGGATAAGTACCAGGTGATACAATAAGGACATTTTTACGTCTCTTTTAATCATGGTTCTGAATTCACCTTGCCCTATGCAACCCACGCTATACTGGTTGTGTAGGATTACATAACTTCATAGGGTAAGTACCAGGTAATAGAATAAGGACATGTTTACCTCTTTCAATTGTGGTTTTAAATTCACCTTCTTTGGCGTGGGAGGTCCGGGGTCGATTCCCGGCGGGAGCTCATGTGGGTCGGATCCCACGTTAATCAGTAGGTCCACGTCTCATGTAGCCTCGCTGCTGAACAGTAGTTAAACTCAAAACCAACTGAACTAAATTCACCTTGACCTATGCAACCCACACTACATTCTGGTTGTATGGGATTACATAACATCATAGGATAAACACTAGATAATGGAATAAGGACATATTTACATCTCTTTTAATTGTGGTTCTGAATTCACCTTGCCATGCAAGCCACGCTCTACTTGTTGTGTAGGATCACATAACATCATAGGATAAGCACCAGGTAATAGAATAAAGCCATTTTTACCTCTCTTTTAATCATGGTTCTGAATTCACCTTGCCATGCAAGCCACGTTCTACTGGTTGTGTAGATTGCATAAGTTCATAGGATAAGTACCAGGTAATGGAATAAGGACATTTTTACTTGTCTTTTAATCGTGGTCCTAAATTTAGTGTCGTCAATAAGTCGTGTTTACTTATCTTTTTATCGAGATTCTGAATTAAGACCCGGTAACAACGTGTACTTACGGCTAGTTCAACAATAAGTTATAAGCGTACCTCCTAACTGTTGAAACGTTTTCCAGAAATTAAGGATAAGCGTTCAAGAAACTAAAATAACTACTGAGTGATTTGTAGTACGAATATTTACTGTTAAAACTTTTATTGTACTATTTGGTTTATATCTTAAAACAGATATTTTCAGTATAGAATTATTTGTCACAACATAATTATTGGAAAAAGTGGATACAGATAGACGTTCTAATTGTGGGAGGGAACTGACGAGTTTGTGGCAATATCCTGAGAACTATCAAATGAGAAATAAGGAAAAACAGTGACACTTTATTTTGAATCAAAGTAAGCCTACGAATATCACATCAAATTCGTTTCTTGATATAGTCTATGTTATATACTTTTCTTAGTCTATGTTTCCGTGTGTTTTCTAGGGTTACTCCAGTTTCCTTACTCCACTTGCCTTAAACATTATCTCCCTTAGTCAAACGGGCATAATTGTGGTACATTAACCTGAAAGATTTCATTTCATTTTTATTTAAGTCTGTTACTGTAGAATGCTATTCAAAATTAAAGATAACCTCTTAGCATATGAAGCCAAATTATAAAATACAAATACCAATAACACATGAAGCCAATATATATATCAACAGATTTCGGAATGTGCAGTAGCAGGTCTTCAATGTTATTACCAGGGCCCGGATCTTGTTGACCTAAAAATTTTTAAAAAGTGACCTATAAAATGACACTAAAATTCCTGTAAAATACCCTAAAATCACAAAAAATTGACCTTAAAACTTACGTTTTCTCAAACTTTTATTTCATTAAACATTGACATTTTTTAATATCCATTGGATTTTTAATTAACATTTCTCACTCATATTCAAAAAGTTTTGTTTCAGTTAGTTGCAGTCCATTTATCACTTATGTCCATTGATCAGTCCATTGTACGGCATTGTAAGTATTGAAAGCGTCAGTTCACTCCCGAGTTGAAACTAGGAAGCACTCTTAAACAATAAAACTTAACAAGTTTAGACTACAGGAAAATAATAGATAAAAACACGTTTAAAGCCCTTGTACGCCTTCTAATGCATTTTTAGTTATTCACGTGATAACATTCATTGTGGTCAATAACCCAAAACTATCTGTTTGGCCACCTACCAACCCCCACCTTTCGTTAACCAGCTAGAGTTTAGTTTTCATTAGCTTGATTAAGAATGCAGTTTTTCCACTCCAATAGTCAGGAAGTAAGAAAACAGATTATTCAACTTCGTCTTTTCCACATCCGTAAACCGTGTTCATTTAAAGATTTCCTTATGTAGAAAAAAGAATAAAAAGACCATAAGTGACCTAAAAGTTACCTTAAAATATTAAAAAATGACCTGAAATTTCAAAACAGCAAAAAGAGACCAAAAGTTGATCCTAAAAAACTATATTATTAGAACCTAGAGTTGATGGATAACGTTTTTACTTGAACTTGCCTTCTCCTATGCGGAACAGAAGAAAGTTGACTTGTCAACAAGATCCGGGCCCTGGTTATTACTATGAAATATCTGCTACGACATTTCAACCGAGACTGTACACTGTAAGGACAATGAAATAATTGTGTCACTACCGTAAATACCTCAGAGATTGCATCCCAGAAATTGAGAAACCAACGTAATAGATCAATATAATACACACGCAGATGAAACGCAACATTCTGCTTCTGTGAATAATTTTCAGTAGTCATTTTTTAAAAAAGTATCCAATATTCAGCCAGTTTACCTTACTTTTCGATAGTGACGTATCTAGGTTCTTTTATTTGAGGAAGAGGAGGGGATTTATAGCTTTATGACCTGTTTATTTAAAAGAATTCGTTTGAAAATCTAGACTTCATTACGTTCCTTCCCCCTTGTGTTCTCTCACAATACATAGGCCTACTATTTAAAAAAAAAAAAACGTATATTGCTTTCGATGAGTTTAATATAGTGTTTGTACACATTATTTTGCATTTAATGAAAATGATTGATTTCAACTAAGGCTAAATAAGAAATACTTACTTCAATGGATGACATACGCGCTCCAGATGAGCACCTACAAATTTTTGTTAGGAGGGGTCCAAGAATTAACGGGGATCAATACTACAAGCCACGACGTCTATGTAATATTGAACGAGTATTATTCTGCACCTGAAAAGACGCTAAGTAATTGTAAAATTCTCCTTACTATATTTTCAGAAAATAAAATGATAGAACTAGATTGCTTTTATAGGAGTACATACGAAGTGTAAGATCAAATTTTCATGCTACATCAATCATTTTTGTGAAACAAGTATAGTTTTATTCAGAAAGTTTACAAATATATGGTGAATTGGGGAATTTTTGGGGGGTTCAGACCCGGTGGACCCTTCGTAGTGCACCCCTGGCACAGACACATACAGGGTGGTAAGAAACTATTTGAACAAACTTCGAGAGTAGAGATATGTTCCTTTGTGGAATTCCTCACACATATCGTGCGGAGCATTGAAACACTTTTTTTTTCAATCTAGCAGGTATGACTTCGAGTGTCATGTTCTAAACCACACTCTCTACGTTGCGTTGTTTTTGAATTACAGCCCTCTGAAGTTCATTTTTCCTACGCTTTTGGCACCTTATATCGCCGAAACTATTCCTCACTGACCAAAATTCCAGGGGATTTTTGCTTGTTTCGGTGTCAGCTATCAGCTCCCGAAGTTTGTCCAAATAGTTTCTTACCACCTTGTATATACAAACATATATAAACAGATACTGTATACATAAAAACTTCGGATTTTTGCATATTTGCATGTTTTGGAGTAAAATAGTATAGTTTTACGGTGCATATAGTTGCATATTTCGGTGGTTAGTGCATGTTTATGTCGTTATTGTATATAAATGCGTATTTAAAGAAACGACCAAGTTGATAATTTTTAACGTCCAATAACTTTCGTCATAAGTAGAATTCCAAGTTTCTAATATAAATAGACTCAAGACCTTGAAATGGTTCATTGTTGTCGGCTTCGAATATCTTCCAAGATCATGTAAAATGAGAATAAGAAAGGGGTGAGTGATTCATCCTCCCGGCAATGATGCATGACTGTCACCTTTTTGGAAGAAGATATAAATAATGGTGTCAAATCACCCAGAACAAAATTTTCACGTCACCCATCTCGGAAGTTAAAGTTGCTACTGTTGTGTGTGTGTGGATTTGAAATTGAGTGGTCCTATGGCAATATAAAAATACCGAAAGGAAAATCTTCTAGGAGTTATCTCCTAGAACAGAGTCCATTTAGTTGTAATGCGACATCTTCAAATTGAATATTAACTAGCTCAGAATTTTGTTCATTTTTGTCGAATCCTTCCTGTTTTGCCTATTCCCGTTTCGCCTACTAGCCTTCCAGCAATATTTATCAATATTTCTAAGTTATCAAGATTGTATGCGAAACAGGAATTCCTGTTTTGCCTATTCCTGTTTCGCGTACTGTTAAGACAAAGGGAAATTTTTGAGTTCGGGATTTTTCATAGGGATTTTAGCTTTATGACTTCATGATATTCATTTAATGCAAGTCACCAAAAGAAAGTAAAAGTGTTTTAGCATGAAATAATACTAAGTGATCAGGATTAAAAGAAATGAAAATTAGATAAGAGCTATGTTTTTGTAACTCTTCATTTATTTGTGTTTTCTTTCTGTAGTACACTCATACCCACTTTTCCAAATGTATGAAAATAGGATACAGTATCAACGTATTCCATTAAATCTACACCTCTAGATTTTAATCTCTCCTTCAAAGTATTAATTGGCTGATCTAAGCCTTTGTACTTCAATTTCCGCACTTTTGGCCGGTTCCCTACCTCCAGCATCAACATTTGGTTTTCATTCTTCTGCTGTCATTGTTTTAATCACTCAAACAATGAAAAATATATGACATCCCTCAATACTTTTGAATGTCATCCCTCAACACTGTTAGTCCTTCTTGCCCATTTGTCACATTTATTAATATTTCATACAATACAATGAAAATAAATATGTATGTAGGATGACTATGAAATTTTCTTCCATTTGGCTATTCTACCGTTCATTGGTGAAGTGTGCCAAACCAGCACTGTGCACTGTGCTGTAGCTTGCACTACGATAGCACTACCTCCCCTCGAAATAATAAAAAAACTAAACTCTATTGTGTTGTGCCTTACAACAAAGAAATGAACGTATCTGTAAATATTTGGAAGTAGTTGAATTGGATCCTCGATTACTCTGTTCATTTTATCCACTAAACGTCTGCTTGAATTGACGTTCTTTGTGGCTCGCGCAAATGTATACCTGACGATTTTATGGGTTCATCTTCAAGAAGAACAACAGTGGCTTTGGATCCGAGTGTACATTCCATGTAAGTCTTCTCACCATTACGTCTGTTAATCCGATATAAATATTCTTTATATTCAAACAGTTTGTCCCTGCGCTTAGTGTTAACAAAGTTTGACATATCTATGAAGATAAAGACACTTGTTACAAAAATATTTTCAGAAAACACTCAGAAGACAATTGAATCGGTGAGATGCAAAAGGAAAACATTCCACTTCGAGTGATTTTGAGAAAAAATATTAAAAAAAACTACGCATCAGTGATTGGGTGGTATTTAGGAAAAACTTACAATTGATCATTTGTATTACTAATTATGCCTCATGTTCTACAACTACTTCCCAGTACGAGACAATCTCAATTTATGCCCTAATTAATGCTGGAAGTACTTGGAATGTTTTCCTTTTACATCTCAGTTGATTTTCGGAGAAAAATATTTTCTTATTTTTTGTTTGAAATTGCTATTTGTTATAAAATATTATAAAAGTTATATTTTTATTATTTTCATTGGTACCTACTATGTGGTACATATTATTGATATGTTTGCACAATGTTAGAAATGTTATGATATAGTATAAAATATTTCTGTTGAATTTCTTTTCTTACTTTTGTTACATTTTAACATGTAAATTCTACATTTCAAAAATGCGCACACACATTGCACATTCATTCAATCATAACCATCTGTCTGTCACCATCATCACTTCGTGTGGGCCAAAGTAATATTCTGTCATAGAACTCCCTGTATTCGTGAGGAATGTGTTTAACTATTTTTTTCCACATCCTGTACGTTCTTCTTGTTTTTAGGAATATCATGAGTTGCTGGTAGAATTACATCCTCGCGACCCTTGCAAAGGTGGAAAATATCACTTTGCAGTCCATCAATGTTGACAGAGGTTTTCACATATCCCTTTTGATCTTTCGTGTAAATGAAATCTTGCTTATGTGAAAGCCAGATCGATTTTACGTGCCTTTTGTTTGTTTCTTAAAAATGGAGGGCCACCATTCCTTGTAGCTGACTATTTGTTGAGTTTCTACTGTTTTCACTTCAAAACGTGGATCTTTCTTCCTTGCCATTTTGATGATTTCGTCATATTGCAAAGACAAATAAATTCTATCACAACGACGGACAGCCCTCTTTACTACAGCAAAGTCCCTGTCACAGAGCAAGACACTGTGACCACTTAATGGGAAATACTGCTGAATCACTTCAAAAAAGACCACATATTGTTAGACTCGAGAGCAACCTGATGAGGGTATGGTTCCGATTTTGACATCCGCAGGAATCGCTGAACACGTGAAGAGTTTTTACTCCTTGTATAGTATAGTTATCTATTTAATCAATCAAAAAGCTGCAGACCAGGAGCGTCATTTCAGATTTTGTTTGAGGGGGAGCAAACCCCCTTGATATAAGTAAAATTTCGTGTATTTCACTGATTTACTACTATTTTATTGATAAAATCTATAGAATTCTCAAACTCAGGGGGGGGGGCAATTGCCCCTCCCTTCCCCCCTAAATGACGCCCCTGCTGCAGACTTCATCAGGTCCTTTTCGACATTGACTTTCGTGGTATGTATAAAATGCAGCCTTATCATCCGTAAGATTGGATAGAAAACACTATGTACCATAACTTTCTATAATAAAACATTTCCTGAACAGGTATTGAGGGAAGTTGGAGGTTCTGCATGAAGTCGAAAACTATACCTGCAACATCTTTGCATAGTGAACTGATTTCTTGAAATTTAGAATATAATTTTTTTGCTCGACGTTTGTGAATTAGAAGTTCAGCAGTGGCAGTTCTTTTGGCAACATCGTTTAGCACCGGCGACTTTATTTTTTGACCTAGCTCTTCGCATTGTGAGCAAACATCCAGTTGGGGCTACCAACATATAAATAATCCTACAACATGCAGGCCTACCAACATGTGACAATCACAAAGCAAAACATTCCCCCTTTACTTGACTATCCTAAAGTAGGTATAATGAGTGAAAGAAGGAAAATATTCCTGGAATCTTTTCCTTTTGCATATCATTGAAAATTAAACACCTCAGTTTAACAGGCAAAAATAAAGGAATCTTTTCCTTCTTTGAACAGTTGGTGGGGATAGGTACAAAGAGAAAAATGGCTATCTCAGTTTGAAATGTCCAAAATGCGGAATGTTTTCCTTCTGCATCTCACCGATTCAATTATATCCAGAATTTTAAAAGATATGCTGCACGGCCTCAGGAAAAAGCCTAGATAATTTCTGAGTTTCCACAATTCTGAGCTTTTATGCGTACATTGGTTACATATCTAAATGAATGCTGTCCGGAAAGGGTTAAGAGAACTACCATAAGGAAGTAAATGTTTTGAAACAGTTTTTAATTGGTAGGCTATACGCCACATCTTAAAACACAATGGGATTGACTAATCATGTTGCATAATATTGCCAACACTACAGGATAGCCAACTGATAAAGAAAAATATAAAACTGCTAAAAAGATATACAGGAAAGAGAGATAAGCAGCAAAAATTACTGCAAATGAAAACTTGATAAATAACACTGTGTAACACGAAATCTGTCCTCTACATGAAAATATGTTTTTCTTATGTATTTTTGCAAGATAAAATCGCGTCTGTAATTACTTATGTATCACATACCAATTTTGTGAAAAGTTGAAAAGTTTGAAACTTTGTAATGTGAAATACCGTATTTTTACGGGTGGTGATGAAATGTGATTAATGATTGGTTTGGTAATTGAAATTTAGCGTACTTTTTCAGCAGCGAGTCTAAATGAGACGTGATCCTAGTTTAAGGTGGAATCCGATCCATCGTGTCGTTCAATGTTCTACCGAGAATCGAACCCGAAATTCCATGACAGAAGGTGCGCGTGTTAACCAGTAGACCAGCGGTTAGGGCAAAAATAGGCTTAAGATAAATATTGTTGCATATGTAGTATATCTTAAAATATACTATCATTTAAAAATCATCCAAGCGACAATTTTTCTTCTTTACAGAAGGAATAATTACGCTATTTAAAGAGGGGTTCTCCTCATCCACCAATTTTCTCCTACCGCATACGAGTCTTTTTCTGTGTTATAATAATGGGCACTAGTTTCTTATATTTCTCTTCATCCTTTATCTTTATTTCAGGCAGAAGTCCATTAATATCTAGTAATAAACGAGTTCAGATTTGTGTTACCTAAATCTGTTGTCATATGTTCCAACATTTCAGTATATTTTGGTTAGATTTCATTGTTATTTGCTGAGTGGTGTTTCGATAGGAGTGGTCGGATTTTCCGCGTTGTATATTTTTGTGGTAGTTTGTACTGTGCATCTGGGTTTCAAAGAAAATGTTGAATAAATGAACACCTTTAGTTAAAAAGGCTTATGAACTGTACTTTAGTTCTAGAGTTGGGGACTAAGGTAAGTCTTGGGCCCCGCACATATGCTGCACTAAGTGTTTCAGGAATTTGAGAAACTGGCTACAAAGAAAACTTAGTTCTATGAAATTTGCTGTTCCTATGATTTGGCGCGAACAAATAGATTATGTACTGCCTGTTACGTTTGCTTGGCAGATGTAAAGGACTTCTCCTCTTAACATCAGATTCAGTACCCTAATTTAAAGTCAGCTATTCGACCAGTTCCCCACAGTGAAGATCTTCCAGTACCTAAAGCTCCAGAATATTATACTATTGATTAAGAAGATAATACCTCAGACATTCCAAGCAACGGGGAAAGTATAGACTTTCACCCACCTGCATCCTAGTCAACGTCACCTTACTTGATCACACAAGAAGAGCTTAACCATCTTATACGAGACTTAAATCTTCCTAAAAGAAAACCGGTAGTGTTGGGCTCCAAGCTTCAAGGTTGGAATTTCTTAGCTCAAGATATTAAAATCAGTTTGTTTATGGAACGATAAAGTCATGTTGAGGACCAGTTTGTTGAAAACGGAGGCATTGTTTATTGCAAAGATGTAGAAGGCTTATTTCAGTCTTTCCGACATGAACATAGTCCCACCGAGTGGCACTTATTCATAGCTCTAAACTAAGTGTGAAAGCAGTGCTTCTCCATATTGGAAATGTTAATCCACCTGTTTCTGAAGTAGCGATGGTGCCAAGACCGAGACGGGCTTTTATAGACCGAGACGAATTTTATATTACCGAGACGAGACCGAGACCGAGACAGGCCTCTATAAATCGAGACGAGACCGAGACGAGACTTAGGTCAGTCTTGAAAGTCTCGGTCTCATCTCGAATATTGATAAAAATTAAAATTGCCTTCTCAAAATCTCTTTCGTCGCAGTGTTAGATAATATGAGAACGGTTGACTAATGTACAGTCCTGTATTTAGGGTGTGCCTATCAGGCTCAAGCCTCTCCCGAAATAAATTTGTGATCATTTTTTCGCATTGCATATACAACACAAATGTTTCTTACCCGTTCCTCAAACCTCTCCCGAAACAAAATCCACTGCTGATGTAGCATTCTCTCTCTCTCTCTCTCTCTCTCTCTCTATATATATATATATATATATATATATATATATATATATATATATATATATATGTGTGTGTGTGTGTGTGTGTGTGTGTGTGTATAAACTTAAACGTTACTCAATAGAAGCGTCATATATATATAGGGTGTTTCAAAACAACACCGACAACGTTTGTTGAGGCGATTCCTTAGACCAAGATAAGACAGAAAGTATAGACCAATCTGAACACACAAATGCTTACTTTCGGAGTTATAGGGTGCCGAAAACATGAAAAAAATGAACTTTAATGGTCCATAGCTCCAATACTATGGGATCTACGGTAATCGGGTCAAAACTCACTTAGGAACTAATATGTGCCCTATCCAAAAATACATGTTTCAGAACCCTGCGGTACTCACGCAACAATTTTCATAGATGGAGTTTGGCTATGGGCATATAATTTGAAGAAATCACCAACTACTTCTGTAAAAACTGTTGCAGAAGTACCGCAGGATATTGATACATGGATATTTGGATAGGGCACATACTAGTTCTTAGGTGAAGTCTTGATCCGACTACGGTAGATACCATAGTATTGGAGCTATGGACCATTAAAGTTCATTTTTTTTTCATGTTTTCGGTAGCTTATAACTCCGAAAGGAAGCATTTGTGCACCCAGGATGGTTTATACTTTTTGTCTTATCTTGGTGTCAGGAATCACCTCCCAAACGTCGGTGTTGTTTGAAACACCCTATATATGTACGTATATATATATATATATATATATATATATATATATATATATATATATATATATATATGGAGAGAGAGAGAGTATATAAATAGAGTTCGTGTGTTTCTGTCCGTCTGTGTGAGGTCTGGGGACCAGACGAGTGGACCGAGAGTTGTCAAATTTTGGTCACAGATATCTTGATCCAGACCCCAGACCAAGACGAAGTGTTTTTTTGTAATTCAAACCAGAGAGTCTCAGAGGGGTCACTTCCAAATTCACCAAATTCGGGTGCGGGCGGGGGTTACCGAGATATGCAAAAATATTAAAAACTGAGAGATATTAGTGTCATATCCATACTTTCGTGGTCACTGAGATCAATGGTGACACTTCCAATAGCGATGACTTCTAATTCAGCAACCATTGTATGCGATTCGGGGGGCGCTTGCGGTGTGGTTACCGATAAGTAGTAGAAAATGACCTATATTAGTGTCGAATTCATAGTTTTCTCGGTCGCTGAGATCAATGGTGACACTTTCATTAGCGATGACATTCAAAGTCAGCTACCGTTGTATGTAACCCGTTGGCCCCTAGCAGCATAATTACATAGCAGGCATATGCCTATCATGTTTCCTCAGGAACATGGGAATGTGTCCAGCATGTGCCTTATGTACCTCTGAGAGAGAAATCACATGAATGACAAATGATAGTCACAGTCCATGTCCGTCCCTAGGCACATGCCTAACATGTACCTGGGGAACGTGCCTATTTTCTAGGTATGTTCCCCATGCCGTAAGCGTCAATGAACCACAAAATTACTCCCCCAAAATATGTTAAATCGCCTATATGCGTAATGTGTTTACATTAAGGAAAATCTAAAAAACACTTTAAACAGGTAAAAAAAAATGTACCCCAGGGTGGGTGCGAACCACCAACCTTTGGAGTACTAGCTGATTGCTCTTTCGACTTAGCCACGGAAGTGATAAAGAGGACATCGCTAAATTGTTGAGATCTCTTGATTTTGGCTAATCAGAGCGTTCCTTTAACTGTGTATATTCGACGATAACCATTTGTGATCAAATAAAATCTGCTCGCCATGTAATTTTATAATAGAATGACGAGTGTCTATTTTCTTTATTTCATGTTTCTTACATATTCACTTTCAAATGATCGGCGAAGTTGCCATCTAATAAGGTTGATGCATTTCTTGCTTCTAGTACACAATCGCTCAGAAAAAGAAGTAATAAATGCATCAAATGTGGGAGATAAATTTAGAACACCTAAATGGCGCATGCTTAGCACATCTTGTGCTGTTAGGGTATCTGAAACAGTATGTACATAAACGACGTCACTAGAACATGACAGATATATGTCCCAAGTGACGACATAGAAACAAGTGATTGTTAGAGTGCGAAACTGAGCTAGGTATATAAATGCTATATTTGTGGTACATAGTTGCAAATATTAATTAGGTGTAACAAGTACCTAAAACTGTAAGTAGCTGAAGTACCTATATGCTTAGCACATGAATATCATATGTGCCAACCTAAATGGCACATGCCTAGCAAATCTTGTGCTGTTAGGGGCACTTGCGGGGTGGTTACCGATATATGTAATAGTAGTAGAATGACCGATATTAGTGTCGAATTCATAGTTTTCGCGGTCGCTGAGATCAATGGTGATACTCCCACAAGGTTTGAGTTCCAAATACAGCCCCCATCGGCTGGGAACCAAGGGGTCTTAGGAGGCGTTTACCTTGACATGTAATAGTAGTATTGACTGATATTAGTGTCTAATTCATTTTTCGCGGTCGCTAAGGTTAATGGTGAAACTCGGATCGCATTAACTTCCAAATTCATCCCATTCGGCTCTGGGCCGGGGGTCACTGGAATAATACCGAAAATGTAAAAATAATCCAAAATGACCGATATTAGTGTCAAATTCACAGTTTTGGCGGTCGCTAAGATGAATGGTGATACCCCCACAGGCGTTGACTTTCAAATACAGCCCCCATCGGCTGGGAACCAGGAGGCTCAGGGGGTGTTTACCAGGATATGTAACGTAGTAAAAATGGCCGATATCTTTTTCTTCTGTTGCTTTGTTTGTTTACATAGATATTTTTATCTGACCTGTGCAAAGAATGGGTATTTCAGCTGGTGTATATATAGACCCTAGTGATACTGTACTTCCATAGTACAATTCGTTTTCCAGACACGAGTCGTTGACACATTGACATTTTGATCGACCATATTGGGTTCAATACGTCAACGTCCGCGAAATTTCAAATCAATAGATGTGTAGTGTTCATTCATATATCAATCTGCAAAACATTAAGACAAGTGGATGAGAGATTGCTTGCAAAAGTCGATTGGCATGACCTTCAGGCGACCATATTGGATTTATCCTTTGCTGTCGGCCCGGCATATTTCACCAGTATTCCTTCATGGCCCTCCTCTATCTAAATATATGCGCAGTTTCCGCCCCGATTCTTGGGAGAGAACCTTTATTTGTTAGGCCTGGTATCAGGGGCGGATCCAGGACCGACTTCTGGGGGGAAGGCGGTGGGTTATCATACTGCTACTTTTAAGGACTCCAAACTTCGGGATGGGTTTTATTTATATATATAAAAAGAGAAAGTTTCCTCTTCTGGGGGGGGACGATCGCCCCAGTCGCCCTCCCTCGATCCGCCCCTGCCTGGTATACACTTTAGATTAAAAACGTGCTTAATTAAAAGTTCTAATTACACCCTAATTACATTTAACTTGTTTTAGTTTGACCATCGACTTGAACTCGATCCATACCATTTAGCTACACTGAAAAAAAGCCAAATCCAGATATAATGAGAAAACGAGGATAAAATGCTTTCTGTTAGGAACACCATGACAAGACGGTGATGTCAATTATAATATTGGGTGTAACACCCTTATTTCATGTGGCTGTGTACGTCAGTAAGTGAGAGCACCAATACTCCTATGAAAACAGTAAGCACCACTCTCACTTACTATGTCGCACCACTCTCACTATCTATCTCGAAGTGAGGGTGTTTCACCCCATATTACTATTGATGCCACTATCTTGACATGGTGTCCCCAACAGAAAGCATATTATCCTAGTTTTCTCCTAAAATCTGGACCTGGCTTTTTTTCAGTGTATATGCAATTATTCAAAGACTGACAGTTAGTAATACTCATTGTGTTGATTTTTGAGTTGGTTTGTTTTAGTTTAACGTCCCACAGTTATACTAGGGCGGCTAAAGGAGACGTGGAGCTACTGATTACAGTGGAACCACTTCGGTCGTTCAACTGTACCCTCACCGGGAATCGAACTTGGGACCACGCGAATTATAGTCAAGCGTGCTGCTTACGGCTCTGCTGTAGTCAAGCGTACTGTAGTCTGCTTACGCCTCTGCGTGACATCATTGAAATTCTATGGTTAATCAGAGCAAAAAACAAATAAATAAAATAAAATATATAAAATAAATAAATAAATAAAAATAAATAATCTTTAAAACTTTTTATACTTCACATAAACTACTGCGAAGAGTAGTACGAAGAGTAAAGCTAGATATTGGCAAAACGCTTGATCTAATACTATCGAATCTTATCAGCGTGGAGGTCATACATGAACACCCTCCCCTTTTACCGGAGGATGCTCATCACCCAGCCCTCCTAGCTGAATATAAATGTATTAATTCCAGAAATGCTAAGTGTACAAACAAAAGCGAAGTAAGAGACTATAATTTTTTTAAAGCTGACTTTGATAAACTGTATCGCGAAATATCACTAACAAATTGGGAACCTATCACAGATAGTTTGACTGTAGATGACTCTGTGGATTTTTTCTATAATATACTCTATTCTATTTTTGACCGATGCATCCCGAGAAAAAGAGCTAAATTCAATTATCCTACTTGGTTTTCAAGTGACATAATTAGATTAATTAAGAGCAAATCATATCACCATAAGAAATGGAAGCAGGGTTCTCGGGACGCACTTTATCACTATAATAAATTTAAAGAATTGAGAGCTCTTTCTAAGAAAGAAATTTCTAATGCATACAATATATATTTAAACAACTGTGAGGCCAATATTATAAATAATCCTAAGACTTTCTGGGCGTATGTTAAGAATAAAAAGAGTAATTCGGGAAGTAATATCTTTCATTATGATGGTCAAACTTTGAGTGACGATGCTGATACTGCAAACGCGTTTATGGCGAATTTTCAAGTGAGACACAATAAATCGAGCTACAATCTTGTTCCTATGGAGCAACACAATAATTCGGAAATCCTGGACAAATTAAATATTAACTTTATAGATATCGAAGATGTGGAGAATGCTATTAAAAAACTTAAACCACGGTCATCTTGTGGACCAGACAAAATACCACCATATATCATTAAAGGCTGCTCAGAAATACTGAAACATCCCCTACAAGTTATTTTTAACAAGTCAATAGCTTCTTCTACATTTCCTACGAAATGGAAGATTGGTGACGTCTGTCCCATTCCCAAAACAGGCTGTCCTACAGACCAAATAAAAAATTATCGACCGGTAACCCTACTATCTGCCCCATCTAAGATATTTGAAATTATTATATACGAAAAAATTTATTCACATGTACGGTCAGTAATATCTCCCTTTCAACATGGTTTCATGCCAAAGAGGTCAACTGTAACTAATCTCTCAGAACTTACACATTTTATAGCTAATCAAGTTGATAAAAAGGAACAAGTAGATGTAATTTATACAGATTTCTCCAAGGCGTTCGACGTAATTAATCACGATATACTTCTAAGCAAACTTGTGACATTCAATTTTTCACAAAATCTTCAACAACTTATAGCATCCTATCTTTACCAACGGAAACATCGCGTTCGATACAATATTTTAACTAAGGAATATGTCGTAGACTCTGGTGTGCCTCAGGGATCGAACTTAGGACCTCTGTTCTTTATACTATTTGTTAACGATTTACCACCTGTAATAACATCTTCCCACAAACTTTTGTTTGTTGACGACCTAAAAATCTATCGCAGTATCTCCACGGAATTAGACGCAATTTCTTTGCAAAATGACATGCTATTTCCCAAAGGTGTGAATCAAATAAGTTGCTACTAAATATTAGAAAATGTAAAGTAGTATCATACACCAGGAAAATAAACTATGTACGCAATGTGTATACTATTAATCAAACGCCAATTGAGAGAGTGGATTATGTTACTGATCTTGGAGTCACTCTGCAGTCAAACCTATCATTCGATATTCATGTCAACAGAGTAATTGGTGAGGCCTTTAGGAATCTTGGCTTTGTGATGAGATTAGGAGGTGATTTTTCTAATACTAATGCTCTCAAAACATTATACACTGCCTATGTGCGGTCTAAGGTGGAATATGCAGCGATAATATGGGGTTCTAATAGTAAGAAATATATAAATAAAATCGAAAACATTCAAAATAAATTTGTGCGCTTTTTGACATATAAAGAAATAGGTATATATCCCAAATTTGAGAACTACGAAGGTCTTCGAAACAAATATTTATTACAATCTCTTGAAAGCAGAAGAAGTCACTTCATATTATCTTTCTTACATAAAATAATTCATGGTGCAATAGATTCAGAATATTTGTTATCAGAAATCAAAATTCGCGTCCCACATAGAGCAACGAGACCCCATAATGACATATTCCATCTTTCAGCGCAAAGGACTAATGCATTAGATGTATCGCCTATCAGAAAAATGTGTATATTGTATAATAAGACGTCACAAGAACACCCAGATATAGATGTTTTTAGTTACAAACAAAATTTTCACTCTACATAAATTTGTTGTATCCTGTATATCGTGCTATTTGTATTTTAACGTATATTTTACTTTCATATCATTATTTTTAGAGTGTATTATAATAGAATTGAGGTCATATTAGTATGTTATTATATATGTATTTTAAAGTGTATTAAATACACTTTACAATAAGGGAAAACTGTAATTAGGCATTTGCCTGTTGTTTTTCCGAAATAAATAAATAAATAAATAAATATTTCCAAAAGGAAACAAATTATTGCTTTGTCCTACTTAGATGAGTAACAATAACTCTGTGGGCCCCCAAAGCTGATTTCGTCGCCATCGAGGGGTGACATTTTTACTAGCGTACAAAGAGATAGATCTGCAGTATCCATAACAATTTATTTAAATTATAGCACTAAATTCTTCAATTTCTTAGGTATTATCCTTTCTTTAGTTCTCAGAGTAGAAATTTTGTAAGCCTGACTGGGTTTTCGACGCCCTTATGGGTGAGGACCCCGGGACACTGTCCCAGTTGTTCCTGCCTAGTTACGGCTCTGAATATATGTTTATGTAATGCATTACGACCTTATGATTTTGTATAAGAAACAGAATGTACTTAAATTGAGACGTGAACTGTGCGAAATATCGGACTTTGAATCTAACTTGTTTGATGATCCAACCCAAGACCACACATAGCAAAGGTGAGTGTCTTAGCTTCCACCATAAGGTTCAGGAAGTTCGTGTTATAAAGTGTAAATTAAACACGGAGATGTGGAACGCTAATAAACCATTTGATCAATTAGAAACAAAATATATTGTAGTAATAATTTACCCTATTTGTTAAGATCATGAATGTTATATTCTGTTTTTAAAATGGCAGTCAAAGCAGAATGTATTGGATAATAAATGAGATATTGGACATTTCAATTTTGGTCCGATTTAATACATTCGTGCTGCTATGTGTTGCGTTATCCGTTAGGAGGTATTGATCAATTCTGATTCAAAGGAAGGAAATAAACTACTGTATAGTCTGAAAATTTGAAATGTCTCACTACAGGTGAACGAAGTGGCCAAATTTTTAAATGTCCGTCCCTGGTTTATTTGAATGGTACGAAATTTTTTCCTGGTGGTACAAAAGTGTCCAAATATTCAACAAAATTCTAAGCTTGTTAAAATTCGAATTTAAAGATGTCGCACTACACATGTGACCAAAATTTCAAATGGCCCTCTCTCGTTTATTTCAATTGTAAAATATTTTTCTTCGTGGTTCACCAATGTACAAAAACGGGACAAAATTATGAGCTAATTTAAATTCGAATATGAAGATGTCGCACTAAAGGTGATCGAAATGTTACAAAATATTTCCTTGGATTGAAAAAATGAACAATAATTGGGCAAAATTCTGAGCTAGTTAAAATTGAAATTTGAAGGTGTAGCACTACAATTAATGGACCCTCTGAAACAATGGATTGAAGTCGAGAGACTAACAATTCAAGGAGAAAATACATTTCAAAGTAAGTATGCTTGTTTTCAGAAGAGGACATTTCCATTTTGTTCGACAGCAAAAGCTTAAACTTCAGCAGCGCCATTCTTATATTCTCATAACAGTTTCAAGTCTGGTAAGGACCAGACCCAGATCAACTGTGAAACAACCCAGATGTGGCTTTTTGTCATACTCTACAGAGTTAATCCCAAAGAAAGTTTTTCGGGAAGAAATGAACAACCCTTTTGAAAATAAGCTCTACAATTAATTCAAATATTTGTTTTACAAAATCTCAAACTTGTCGCAGCAGTTACTTTTTGAGATAAGTTACCGAGTTTTCCTTCAAGGAGTTTATGAAATTATTTAAATATAAGCTTGTGTTGCTTTCATATGCACCTCAGTAGAAACGTAACTTTCCTATCAAGTCTTCTGTTATGTTTGCGACAACTTTACCTTCTTCCCATTCATGATCCTACGCATTACCCTACGCATTTAACCTTTAGTCCACCGGCATATAGTCCATTGCCCTAGATACCGTGCAACTTTTTGAACGAAGTACAATTTAAATAGTAATTTCCAAACCAATAACTACTTATATAGCTGGTCTAGAGACTTGGAACAAGAAGCATAATATAAAGAATAGATCAAGGGAAGCCAAAAGTAGAGGGAGGAACGCTGAAAAGGGCATAGCATCTACTTTTTGTCTTGGCCTTGGAAAACGTATGTAAGCTTTTTCTTTCTTACTGTAAGTTTTAAGTGTATTAATTTGTAGCATAACTAAATACTGTAATTTAATACGGCATGAATAACATTTTATTTTATCTCACTATGTCCGTTATTTATTATTATTATTATTATTATTATTATTATTATTATTATTATTATTATTATTATTATTATTATTATTATTATTATTATTTGCATAGAGCTATCTACGTTAACTTTAAAACCTTTAAGGGAAATTTTTACGAGTCCTGTTAAATTTCGCTAGGCAGATTTTACTATATGCTTATGGCAGAAATGTTTATTTACTTCTCTGAGTATATTTATTCTTTATTCACAGGTACTTGGCGCATTCTAATCTTATATATATATATATATATATATATATATATATATATATATATATATATATATATAGAGAGAGAGAGAGAGAGAGAGAGAGAGAGAGAGAGAGAGAGAGAGAGAGAAAGAGAGAGAAGGTAGATGCATTTTAATTTCACAAACTGAGCTGTTTGCACCCGAAGAAACCAAATGTATTTAAGAAGCCTTGGATGCTTGCGGAGCTGAAAACATTAAAAGCGACTTTGAGTTTATCAAGATGTTACTCATTTTAGCTCAGTTTCAAAGATCATAACAAGATTAGAAGAGCGATGATTAGAACTTTGTAGTGCATTTGAGCTGTTTGATTCAATAACGAAACAGGCTCCGATAAGACCAATTGGACAAACATTTTTTTCGGAAAACACAGTAAATAGACGCGAAAAATCCTGGCATAAAATTCTTGTCTAATGCAAATAAAGTGTTCCTGAGAACGACGACGAACGAATTACAGATTTATCGGCAAGTAACATTGCTTCTTTGAAATGCTGTCCCTTAACGACCCCGTGACACGGAAGGAACATTTTCGATGTACAGTAATGTTTTGACTGACAAATGCAGGCTTTTGCCAGAAAATACCGAAAACTACATAGTTGTGTATTGTAACATGAATGCATCATAGTTATACACCAAATATATGTAGTTTAAGTAATACTCTTTTCTCTAAAGATAATAAAATTTCTCATTTAACTTTAGCTTTTGATTGGTGCATATTTATCCTTTTTAGCGCATATTTGCATGTTTTAAGTGCATATTTTCATGATTTTCAGCGCATATTTGCATGCATACACCTATTTTGCCGTTTTTTCGTGCATATCGATCCGAAGTTTACTTATTACATAATGAAACACCTTGTTGAGTTTACTTAAAAGGAGAATATATTTTCCTTACGATAATATATGGAAAAATAACTTCACAACTATTTAACAGCTTTCCATTCTAGAGAAAAAATAAACTAACAATAGAAACGATCTATGCTCTTATTACAAAATCTCCTGAAAAGGGAGAACCTATTTTCATGTACCGATATAATTACTAACACAAAAATATAAGATTACAAATGTAAAACACACTTGCATATTTAGTTATGATTATTATTCAAAGTATATATATTTATTCAGGAATAAGACAGCCTGCTAGTGCCTTAAAGTGTACTCCCTCTGAAGTTCAATACACTTCCTTGCACGGTGCTCCAATTTTTGCAGCCCAGTTAAAAAAAAAAAAAAAAAAAAATCTGAAAACTGTTCCTCGTGCCACTGTTCCATAGCACTAATCTCATCCTTATTATATCCAAAATGGTATGCTTTCAAAAGTGCTATTTGAGTTTGTGGAATAAGTAATAGTCCGACGTAGCTAGATTTTGGGAGTAAAGGGGATGATCTAGACACTGAAACCCAATATCATGCAATGTCAGTTGTTTTTGCAGTGCTCAATGGACAGGAGTATTGTCCTGAAGGTGCGAAATTCGTTTTTGTTTTTATTTCTTTCAATGTGTATTTCAGTTTAGTGTGTAATGCAGAGAAGTGTCTGTTTTAAATGTGCCAACCTTGAGCAGGTAACCTATGAGTACGAAACCTCAAGAAGAATTTTGCGAACATTTTCCAAAGTTGACTTTTGCCTCTTGAACTTTTAGGACGAGAGGAACCTGAGTGACGTCACTCTATTGACTGTTGTTTCACTTCAGAATCTTGTTTGGTTCATGATTACTATTCGTGTCAGAAATTGGTTGGCGGTGGCGGTGAAAATGGGAAATGATTTCCCTTGATGTTCTCACTCTTTCGCACTTTTGATTTGCTGATAGATTTTTGAGAACTCATTTTACCAAGAGCTTGCACATGCTCACGTCAATGCTACCGACGTGTTCTCAAGAAATATCCACAATCTTTGCCACACGTTTTGCTGAGATTCTGCGATTTTCCAGAATAATGTCATGAATTTCATCCATGATTCCGGGGACAGTCACTGTTTATGTCTTCCTGCACATAAAGTATCATCTGTTGAGAAATCGCTACCTTTAAATCAGGGGCGGTTTTAGGATTTTAATTTTGGGTAGGCCCACTGCCTCGCTTATGGATACACATACGCATTTGATTGATTAATGACAGTAGGAAATTACTTTTACAGTAATGGTTGATGTTATTTGTTAAACATATCTACAATTCATATACATAGTGGAACATATATTTACTCTTTATTGTATCTTTTAGCATTTATATATTTTTCAAAATTTTTGGGTAGGCCAGTGCCTACTCGGCCTACCCACTAAAACCGCTACCGCTTTAAACTGTGCCACTCATTTCTTCACCACAGCATATGACGAACGAGAGACCCGAAGTGTTTCACTGATCTCATGAATTTTGCTTCAGTGATTTTCCTTGGCGAAACA
Source organism: Thermobia domestica (assembly GCF_964235325.1). Classification (NCBI taxonomy): domain Eukaryota; kingdom Metazoa; phylum Arthropoda; class Insecta; order Zygentoma; family Lepismatidae; genus Thermobia; species Thermobia domestica. Next base: position 8,215 of record NW_027657361.1, on the reverse strand, counting down.
AAAGTTTGTCGCTGGTTGGTACAAATGAGCGCTTCAGCAGCCTGAAAAAAAAATCGTTATTAAAATAAAAATTTGTATTTGTACACACAGAGATATGTTCTTTAAAACTGTACAACTTCGTCATTATACCTGCACTTCTTCTGAGTTTGGCTACTCCCCTCGTAGTTTGCACTTCATAGTGCGTTCTCTCATAACATTTGCACTATCACAAGCCTAGGAAATACAATATCCCGCAAGTGCTCCTGAATCAAATAAGATATTTATAGGCACTGTCGACATGTCACTAATTTCCAATTTCTGAAGGAAGTTTATTTTTACAAAACACTGATTTAAATTGTTTTACAGACCTCACACACAAATACACATACTAAATTGTTTATAGTGATTCTTACTCGCAGCACAACGCATTTCGCCAGCGGTAACACCTAATTTGGCAGCTGCATTAAATTCTGAAATTTCATACATTTCACATATAAGCTTCACCCAGCACCTCAGATACTATTATTAACACACTTCTTAGTTGTTTTTCATTTTGTCATCTTCTTGTTTTCGATGCATATACATCGATTATTTAACCTGGTATAACCTTGAGTTACCATACGGTCACATTGCGCACGATGACCTTCAAATTGTTTTCCACTGGTTAGTTTCACATATACTCACATGTATCGCTTTCAACCCTCAGCTAATGATGTGTTTGACACGATTTCAGTATCAATCTTGAGTTTTCCTTGTTTACTGTGAAGTTACGTGCATCTGAAAATCTTGCTACTTCTAGAGTTGCAACAATGGCACATAATAAAAGATGAGAATTCATTTTATCTTTATATTGTTGTTAACATATTTCCAATTATTGTGTGTTTTGGATCAGAAAGAAGTCCGGTGTTGAGGTAAATAATGTATTGTGTTGAGAAACATACATGAACGTTGTGCAGAGCTTTGTACCGTTCATGTTACCACATGGTCACGCTAGGCTTTCGTAGTAGCAATAAGGCTTGGCAAATCATAATTTTTCTGTCCTAAGAAAAACTGTTCCTTCGCATTTCCAGGTACTTAACAGTGTATGAAGTATTGGAAGAACTTCAGAAACCGGATTGAATAGGCCACGGTGAAATAGTGTATATTTATTGAGCCTCCAGAATCAAATGTTTTATCTGACGAGCATTCGGCAGATGAAGATGTTGGCGGTTTGATAGACAACCTAAGCGGGAGAAAACTCAATGCTTTGGCAGAAGTAGTATTCTCCAACGACATGCGTTTGGGAGGGATTGATGGGGTTGAAGGAGGGAGAGAATCTGGAACAAGGGAGTGAGAACATAGAGAAGGAGAAAAGTAATATTTCCACCAAGCCAAGCCAAAAATCTGCAGTACATAGCAGAATATGAACAAAAATTTGGAAAAGCTGACGCTCCTCTGTTATATATGATAGATGAATTTCCAAGTGACGTTAAAAATTACCATTCAGTTTCTATTTCAACAATATTTTCACAAGCATATCACTTCTGTTACACCTAAAGTCCATAATGGATATGCTGTAACTGGTACTATACATGAAAACACCTTTCCCAAAGAATGCAATTTCTCAATGTCATTGAATTCAAGAAGCTACGAACATAGAGGTAGTGAAGATGGTGCAGTCATTTCAAAATGGCATGACAATTCAGTAGTTACAGTCGCATCCACTGTTCATGACATTTTCCCACTAGAAAATGTAAAAATATATTCCAGGTCAGCCAAGAAAGAGATCACAGTAACTCGTCCACGTTTGATCGGAAAATACGTTTATGGGGGCACAGATCGAATGGATATGAACATGAAATATTACAGAATTGGTATTAAAGGAAAGAAATAGTGTTGGTCCATCACTTGGCTGTTGGATGTATCATTTCGCAATGCATGGCAGATATCACTCAATGCTGGTTCAACTTTTAGTCAACTTGAATTTAGAACAGAAATTGCTCAATACTATTTACTTGCATTTGGTTCGTCTCCAAGAGGTGCGGGACGTCCAGTTGTATCCAGACTGAGTTTCTCTGGAAACAGAATATCCGATTTAGTAAGATTTCATGGTATTGGCCATTTAGTTATTTCTGTTCCTGGCAACAAACGAAGAAGATGTGCTGGAAAAAATTGTTCAACAGTGGGGCGTACAGAATGTGTAAAATGTGATGTTGGCCTTTGTGTTCCTTGTTTTTTTTTTTTTTTTTTCAATTTCCATACTAAGAAGTATTAAACACACTATTGTTGTCATTTTCCAAAGACAATGTGAATAAGTTTGTGTGAAAGAAAGGTAAGGAAAATATAGTTTTAGGGGGCACAGATCGAATGGATATGAACATGAAATATTACAGAATTGGTATTAAAGGAAAGAAATAGTGTTGGTCCATCACTTGGCTACTGTAGTGTTATGTATTGATTTATATATCACGAAGCCCTAGCGTGACCATATGGACACACCACACATATGGACACCAAAAATTATTTTCTCAGATGCAGTGGTACTTTTGTGATGTATGAAGCCCAATTAACATAATCAAGTATAAATTAACAAAAAACTGCACACAAAAAAATTCAGGCTCTACCGGGTTTTAATCCATAGGTAAAGTAGCGGTTATTTTGTTGCCCGATTTGTAAAATACCCAAACATTCCCTCTTGCCCTGATCTAGTGCACAGGTACGGTTTCAGCCTTTTTTGAACACTAATGCACATGATGCCATCAGTAGCGTCAATGCGTCGAAATAAAGCAATGTTCTGATGGAATTTAGATTTGGGAAATAAAGCATAAGCATCGGAAATGGCATTGAGGTTAGATGAAATTTCCACAATTTTAACATAATTTTGCACCACATTTATTTCGAACTCATTGTATTCCATTCTATATATATTTTTTTTTTTCGTAAAAGCTTCCAATGTTTATTTATTTAAGAAAGTCAATGATTTAGGATGGCAAGCTACAATTTACCTCACAATGTAATTTTTCCTTTTTCACTAAAGCGTTCATCAAACTGCTTTATAATGCATCTAACATAGGACAAAGAATATCAACCCCAAAACTGTTTTATTCAAAATGTGTCTACGTTTTGGTTGAAATCTTGGCAGTAATTATGACATTGTTAAGTTTATTGCTTGCAAACTTAGACTTTCCCTTTGACTCATGGTCTGATATATCAATATTATTCTCCTGAGAAGATTTAATTATCTTCTGTAAAAAAAAAAACCTTAGTGATGCTTCTTTTATTCATATATACTGCAGTATTTTTCTACTGATGTTACGAATGCATGAGCATCTGCTAGAATAATCCTTCAGAAATACATTCAGTTCGTCTGTGATTCAAAAAATCTGTGTAAAGACTAACAAATATGCGATATTATGTAGGAACGTCAGTTACATGTATAGATCCTTACCATCGTACGATGTATACTGATTCTCTTTCTTTCCGTGTGCTCATTCGTGGCTAAGAGGATAGCGTACGCGCCTTTGGCGTGAGAGACCCGGATTCGATTGCCGGCGGGAGCTCATATGGTTCGGATTCCACGTTAATCAGTAGGTCCCGTTAATCAGTAGGCTCGCTGCTGAAAGGCACGATAAACTCAAAATCAACTCAACTCCCTTTTTTTTCCGTAAAGCTTCAGGAATTGCATTATAATTTTTTAACACAGCTATAGAGATTCCACATTCTCTTGATACTTAGTCTTCTTTTCCAAGCGCTGCTATCGGCTGAAGGAATTCCACTCTCTTTCGTCATCCGTAGAGCAATGTTGCCGCACTTCGGAACGCGAATCTTGCGGTCAGTACAGAACGTGCGAATTCTATACGATAGTTTCTTGTTTTTAAATCTGGCAATAGCGTAGACGACTGCAAGGTTCTCTCGTTCAGCAACAGCTCAACCCTTATTGGCTCAACGCGTGGGTGTGTCGAGGGTGTGAGCTTTAGTTCGCATTTTTGACACGGCTCAAGACATATTGGCAGCATAATAGTACAGTTTGTAGGTTGACCAGCTCTATGCTGAAGAACACGGTGTGCTGGAAGGTTTCAGACCAAGTGATACTTGAGTATCTTGAAGGCCCGTGAGCAATCATTAAGGAAAAAATAATTATGGATACTTTGTAAAAGGTTTTTAAAAATTCCATTGATTTCCGTGATGAACATACATGTAATAATACCAGAAAGCCAATGTTCATAACAATTTGTATGGGGCGCATAAGAATATTCTTCTCTGAAAGTAGCTTCAACTCTTTAAATGTACTCTCTCATAAGGTTTGCACCATCGTAGTCGTAGACTTTCCATCTTTACTACCAAATCACACAAGATATTTACAATAGCTTTTGACATCGTAGCAGCATTGAATTCTAGGTGTCATAGATTATTAGAAATATGTTTCAATAGTTTATCATCTTTAACTTTACACATACACTAAGCTGTTCATTTTTATCATGGGTTTAATGTTATAATTCTGAATTTAATTTGCAGCTAACCCTTACAAGACCAAGCTACTGCGTTCCAAGTTGTATCAAGGGAGGTTAAAATGTCCGAATTTCCACTTTATATTCAGAAAAATATTTATCCCATGAAAAGTATAAAAGTTTTAAATGCTCACTGACACAAAATAAAAATATGGAGAAATTATGTAAAAACTCAAATTTAAAAAATGTGGGCATTTTATAGCTCTCCCTTTTAGTCTTCCGAGGGTTCGCTGCTTCACCACAACGCGATATAAGTTCATTTTGCATTTCAGGTAACAGACAGGTTGCATATCTGGGACTCTATATATATTTTCAGGGGGGGTTAGACGTGGATTTGATGAATGATAGATGTAAAACGAAGTTACAAATATTACCTTATCAAGAACGAAGTTAATATCCTCAAAATGAACAAACTATATTGCCTATGCGCGGGAAACAGAGAAAATACTGAGACAATCACCCGTCACCCCTAAATGCTGCTACTGATAATAATAATAATAATAATAATAATAATAATAATAATAATAATAATAATAATAATAATAATAATAATAATAATAATAATAATACTTTTTTCTTTGTTATACTTAAATTAACAAATCATAAATGAATAAATCAAAACCAATTTGGGGCACATGATACTTTTAGAGGGGTCGGTGCTAGTGATGGGCAGTGGGAATATTCCCAGTGGGAAGGAAAATAAAAGATGGGAATATCCCCGGGTTTTTTACCCGGACATATAAATTCACGGGAAGGAATTTATTTCCATTTCTTTACTTTATTTTCCAAACTAACTACTTTGTTTTCATTTAATTATCATTTACTTGTAGGTTTTAAATAATTTGAAGGTTTAAAAAGTGTTGACTGTACTTTATATAACAAATTAGTAATATGATTTTTTAATTTCCAGTTCTATTACACTAGAAAGTGGGAAAGTACTAATTTATAAATGATGAAAAGGAACTAGTTTGTAAAGTAATCAGTAATTCTGTAGAGATAAAGGTGAAGTATTATAAATATTTTTACCCCGAACCACCGTCGGTAATAGATGTCGGCCTGTCTACTGTCTCTTATTCGAATTTCAATCTCTGAGAAAGAATCAGATATTGAATAAAGACATCTCTGTACTCCTAAATACATATACTTTTAGAAGGTAATGTTTATATACCAAAATTGGGATTGCTTCTGAGGTTGATCCATTGGTACCAGTGTTTCTTGAACTATGTTAATATGGATTTGTTTGCTTCTTTTTACGTGTATATTCATGTACGAAGCTTTCTTGGCGAAGTTTTGTAACACCGAGTATATTGTTCGAAATAGCCTATCCTCTTAAATTAGAGATTTAATAGTACACACTAAGAACACAGTAACAAAATACAGTGTACCTCAAATCAACATTCTGTATATATGCCATCCCAAACATTGGCAACCTTACGAATTTTTCGACAAACTACGTATGTCTTCTGGCAGTTACTAATCTAATTTATTTATAACATTTAAAAACTTAATATGATTATAATATTAGTTGTAGGGTCAAGTTTAGGAAATCCACTTACATATTAATTTAAACTGTTTTAGCGGTGTATGGAATTTGTATACCAAGTATTTTTCCTACATATTTACTCGCATAAAACATATTGTAATATATTAATGCGTACTCTCTAAAGAGAATAAAATAATAATAAAGTAACATAATACCTTACAGAATATACATTTTAAAGAATCCTCTGGAGACAACAGTAGTAAGTATACTGTATAAAAACAAATTTTATTTTAAATTCATAATATAGTAATAAAATGCAATTTTCTCTTGTATGAACATAAATTTCCGGAATATTCCCATTTTGGGGAATTTCCCCACGAATCTTCCAGGGGAAGATTCCCGAAAAATATTTTCCCGGGAATTTACCCATCACTACTCGGTACACCCCTGTCTCACCCTAACGACTCACTGCTTTTCCGTAACTACTTTAAAACATTTCTGTACGTGACTAAACAAAAATCGTTACGTGGTACACTGTCTAGATACTCTTTAGGACACATTTTTCTTTATTAGCTAAGGAGGGATATAAATCGAATGAGCCGGGTTCTGCCTGCCCTACCACGAGGCCGAGGGTGGTCATCCGAAATTTTTAAATGAAGCGTAGCACCTGATACATTATTGCAAAAATCATGCAAAATCAAACTTTTGAAAGAAAAAAAAAATATTCGTGTGGGTAACCGTTTACGGAATGTCCACCATTTAGACTGACTACTATAGCAAAGCAGAAAATATTTCCCAGATCGTAGTAAATGGTGTCCCTCACGAACAACTTTTCTTTAGAAAAGTTGTTTGTTTTCCTGATATTTTTGAAAAGATGTATCTATTAGATGAGATAACTTCCAATTTAATTTTTTCGGAGAAAGGAGGTTTGAAGCAAGCAGAACGTTCTATTCGATTCCAGTGATACCAACCTTGAAAAGAATCCGATTTCACGTGATTTTTTGGTGTTGACTTTTCGTAAAGGGATCAGAGTAGCATGCATGAGATTTTTCATGTAATATATACATATATGTAAGTCCACGGAACGTTCTCTAGGGGGTTCAAAGCATAGGCGCCTGAAGCTGGCGGCTCAGACTCCTTCAGCCCCACCAATATTACCGATGAGGGTGCTGATCCCCCCAATATTTCAATTATGTTTTCGTATCCTTATTTCTTCAAAATACTTTTTCCAGACTTAGTTTTAGAAAATAACTACTCAGGTGCGTTTTCATTTTCAGAATATAATATTTAGTCTTCTTTAGTAAAAGTAGTGTCACCAAACCACTATTTTTCCGTTTTAGAACTTTTATTGTAATAAAAAGGAAAGAGAATGCTTTTTTCTCCCGCTCCCAGCTTCAATTCTTTACTGGTAACTGGACTAGTGACCATTGTCGTCCTGGAGCAGCAAAACAAAGAGGAAGAAAGAATGAGAGAGAGAGGATTGCCGTCGTTTTATTACTATATGAGCGGATGTATCGTGAGCCTTTCTTTCTAGGAATTCTGGAAACCCTCTGAACTTTCCCTGTTAGCAGTTGGAACACATGGTAGTTTATATAGGGGTTTATGCACAGACAAAGGATATATCCTTTGTCTGTGTACACCACATGCTAACCGAGAGCGTTACTTTGGAAATTTCCACTTAGGTGTCGACTGGTTAGTTCCGTCGTCGTTGGTACGGAGGCGCTACTGTTCCCGAAGTTTCCAGTTTGCCGCGGAGTTTGCGGTCTGTATATCCTTTGTCTGTGGGTCCACATCACAGCCGCCAGCAGTAACCAGTTCACCTGTGAGTGTCGTGGTGTGAAAGTAGTGCGGTAAAATAGGCGACCTGACAGACTTCCAAAGAGGCATGATCGTTGCTGCCCGTCTGGTTGGAGCTTCAGTGGCAACAGTGGCGAACATTGTGGGGGTATCGAAAGGCACTGTGTCCAATGTCACGAGGGCATACACAATTCATGGACAAACGACGTCTGCAAAGCACAACAGTGGTCGAAAGACAATCCTGTCAGATAGGGACCGGGTGGCATTAAAACGGATTGTAGCAGCTAAAAAGAAGACTACTGCAATGAAAATTACGTCCGAACTCAATTCCGGCCTTCAGAACCCGGTTTCAACAGTGCGACGGGAACTTTATAAAAGGAAAATTCATGGCAGGGCCGCTATCGCCAAACCCCTGGTCACAGCAGTAAATGCGAAGGGGCGTATCCAGTGGTGCAAGAACCACAAGGCG
>NW_027657360.1:0-31067 GCF_964235325.1 Thermobia domestica | reverse complement strand
CCCTTTAGATGAATAGAAAATAATTAGTTAATTAATTTGAATGTTGGCACTGCTCGTTTTTCAGCTTTATTTGAGGGAATATTTTGTTCATCGAAAAATTAGTGTATTTTCCTCGTACATATTTTATAGATATATACATATCCCACTTTTATATGGTGATAAACTGTAAGTGGGGACCCTTTAGATAAATATAAAATTATTAGTTAATTAATCTTAAAGTTGGCACTGCTCTTCTTTCAGCTTTGTTTGAGGGAATATTTTGCTCATCTTTATTCCAAAAATTAGTGTATTTTCCTCGTACATATTTTATAGAGATATACATATCCCACTTTTATATGGTAATAAAGTGTAAGTGAGGACCCTTTATTCAATATAAAATTATAAGTTAATTAATTTTAAAGTTGACATTGCTCGTTTTTCAGCTTTGTTTGAGGGAATATTTTGCTCATCTTTATCCGAAAAATTAGTGTATTTTCCTCGTCATATTTTATACAGATATACATATCCCACTTTTATATGGTGATAAACTGTAAGTGGGGACACTATAGATGAATATAAAATGATTTGTTAATTAATTTTAAAGTTGGCACTGCTCGTTTTTCAGCTTTATTTGAGGGAATATTTTGCTCATCTTTATCCGAAAAATTAGTGTATTTTCCTCGTACAAAATTTAAATAGATATACATATCCCACTTTTATATGGTGATAAACTGTAAGTGGGGACCCTTTAGATGAATATAAAATTATTAGTTAATAATTTTGAATGTTGGCATTGCTCGTTTTTCAGCTTTTTTTGAGGGAATATTTTGCTCATCGAAAAATTAGTGTATTTTCCTCGTACATATTTTATAGATATATACATATCCCACTTTTATATGGTGATAAACTGTAAGTGGGGACCCTTTAGATAAATATAAAATTATTAGTTAATTAATCTTAAAGTTGGCACTGCTCGTCTTTCAGCTTTGTTTGAGGGAATATTTTGCTCATCTTTATTCCAAAAATTAGTGTATTTTCCTCGTACATATTTTATAGAGATATACATATCCCACTTTTATATGGTGATAAAGTGTAAGTTGGGACCCTTTAGATGAATATAAAATTATTAGTTAATTAATTTGAATGTTGGCACTGCTCGTTTTTCAGCTTTATTTGAGGGAATATTTTGCTCATCTTTATCCGAAAAATTATTGTATTTTCCTCGTACATATTTCAAAGAGATATACATATCCCACTTTTATATGGTGATAAACTGTAAGTGGGACACCATAGATGAATATAAAATGATTTGTTAATTAATTTTAAAGTTGGCACTGCTCGTTTTTCAGCTTTATTTGAGGGAATATTTTGCTCATCTTTATCCGAAAAATTAGTGTATTTTTCTTGTACATATTTTATAGAGATATACATATCCCACTTTTATATGGTGATAAACTGTAAGTGGGGACCCTTTAGATGAATATAAAATTATTAGTTAATTAATTTGAATGTTTGTACTGCTCGGTTTTCAGCTTTATTTGAGGGAATATTTTGCTCATCTTTATCCGAAAAATTAGTGTATTTTCCTCGTACATATTTTATAGATATATACAAATCCCACTTTTATATGGTGATAAACTGTAAGTTGGGACCCTTTAGATGAATATAAAATTATTAGTTAATTAATTTTAAAGTTGAATTTGCTCGTTTTTCAGCTTTGTTTGAAGGAATATTTTGCTCATCTTTATCCGAAAAATTAGTGTATTTTCCTCGTACATATTTTATAGAGATATACATATCCCACTTTATATGGTGATAGACTGTAAGTGGGGACTTTTTATTGAATATAAAATTATTAGTTAATTAATTTTAAAGTTGACATTGCTCGTTTTTCAGCTTTGTTTGAGGGAATATTTTGCTCATCTTTATCCGAAAAATTAGTGTATTTTCCTCGTACATATTTTATAGATATATACATATCCCACTTTTATATGGTGATAAACTGTATGTGGGGACCCTTTAGATGAATATGAAATTATTTGTTAATTAATTTTAAAGTTGGCATTGCTCGTTTTTCAGCTTTATTTGAGGGAATATTTTGCTCATCTTTATCCGAAAAATTAGTGTATTTTCCTCGTACATATTTTATGGAGATGAACATATCCCACTTTTATATGGTGATAAACTGTAAGTGGGGACCCTTTAGATGAATATAAAATTATTAGTTAATTAATTTTAATGTTGGCACTGCTCGTTTTTTAGCTTTATTTGAGGGAATATTTAGCTCATCGAAAAATTAGTGTATTTTCCTCGTATATATTTTATAGATATATACATATCCCACTTTTATATGGTGATAAACTGTAAGTGGGGACCCTTTAGATAAATATAAAATTATTAGTTAATTAATCTTAAAGTTGGCACTGCTCGTCTTTCAGCTTTGTTTGAGGGAATATTTTGCTCATCTTTATTCCAAAAATTCGTGTATTTTCCTCGTACATATTTTATAGAGATATACATATCCCACTTTTATATAGCGATAAACTGTAAGTGGTGACGCTTTAGATGAATATAAAATTATTAGTTAATTAATTTGAATGTTGGCACTGCTCGTTTTTCAGCTTTATTTGGGGGAATATTTTGCTCATCTTTATCCGAAAAATTAGTGTAATTTCCTCGTACATATTTTATAGAGATATACATATCCCACTTTTATATTGTGATATACTATAAGTGGGGACCCTTTATTGAATATAAAATTATTAGTTAATTAATTTTAAAGTTGACATTGCTCCTTTTTCAGCTTTGTTTGAGGGAATATTTTGCTCATCTTTATCCGAAAAATTAGTGTATTTTCCTCGTACATATTTTATACAGCTATACATATCCCACTTTTATATGGTGATAAACTGTAAGTGGTGACCCTTTAGATGAATATAAAAATATTAGTTAATTAATTTTAAAGTTGGCACTGTTCGTTTTTCAGCTTTGTTTGAGGGAATATCTTGCTCATTTTTATCCGAAAAATTAGCGTATTTTCCTCGTATATATTTTATAGAGATATACAAATCCCACTTTTATATTGTGATAAACTGTAAGTGGGGACCCTTTAGATGAATATAAAATTATTAGTAAATTAATTTTAAAGTTGGCACTGCTCGTTTTTCAGCTTTGTTTGAGTTAATATCTTGCTCATCTTTATCCGAAAAATTAGCGTATTTTCCTCGTACATATTTTATAGAGATATACATATCCCACTTTTATATGGTGATAAACTGTAAGTTGGGACCCTTTAGATGAATATAAAATTATTAGTTAATTAATTTCAAAGTTGGCATTGCTCGTTTTTCAGCTTTATTTGAGGGAATATTGTGCTCATCTTTATCCGAAAAATTAGTGTTTCCCTCGTACATATTTTATAGAGTTATACATATCCCACTTTTATATGGTGATAAACTGTAAGTGGGGACCCTTTAGATGAATATAAAATTATTAGTTTATTAATTTAATATTGGCACTGCTCGTTTTTCAGCTTTATTTGAGGGAATATTTAGCTCAACGAAAAATTAGTGTATTTTCCTCGTACATATTTTATAGATATATACATATCCCACTTTTATATGGTGATAAACTGTAAGTGGGGACCCTTTAGATAAATATAAAATTATTAGTTCATTAATCTTAAAGTTGGCACTGCTCGTCTTTCAGCTTTGCATGAGGGAATATTTTGCTCATCTTTATTCCAAAAATTAGTGTATTTTATTCGTACATATTTTATAGAGATATACATATCCCACTTTTATATAGTGATAAACTGTAAGTGGGGACGCTTTAGATGAATATAAAATTATTAGTTAATTAATTTTAAAGTTGGCACTTCTCGTTTTTCAGCTTTGTTTGGGGGAATATTTTGCTCATAATTATTCGAAAAATTAGTGTACTTTCTAGTACATATTTTATAGAGATATACATATCCCACTTTTATATGGTGATAAACTGTAAGTGGGGACCATTTATTGAATATAAAATTATTAGTTAATTAATTTTAAAGTTGACATTGCTCGTTTTTCAGCTTTGTTTGAGGGAATATTTTGCTCATCTTTATCCGAAAAATTAGTGTATTTTCCTCGTACATATTTTATAGATATATACATATCCCACTTTTATAAGGTGATAAACTGTAAGTGGGGACCCTTTAGATAAATATAAAATTACTAGTTAATTAATCTTAAAGTTGGCACTGCTCGTCTATCAGCTTTGTTTGAGGGAATATTTTGCTCATCTTTATTTCAAAAATTAGTGTATTTTCCTCGTACATGTTTTAAAGAGATATACATATCCCACTTTTATATAGTGATAAACTGTAAGTGGGGACGCTTTAGATGAATATAAAATTATTAGTTAATTAATTTGAATGTTTGCACTGCTCGTTTTTCAGCTTTATTTGAGGGAATATTTTGCTAATCTTTATCCGAAAAATTAGTGTATTTTCCTCGTACATATTTTATAGAAATAAACATATCCCACTTTTATATGGTGATAAACTGTAAGTTGGGACCCTTTAGATGAATATAAAATTATTAGTTAATTAATTTGATGTTGGCACTGCTCGTTTTTCAGCTTTATTTGAGAGAATATTTTGCTCATCTTTATCCGAAAAATTAGCGTATTTTTTTCGTATATATTTTATAGAGATATACATATCCCACTTTTATTTGGTGATAAACTGTAAGTGGGGACATTTTAGATGAATATAAAATTATTTGTTAATTAATTTCAAAGTTGGCATTGCTCGTTTTTCAGCTTTATTTGAGGGAATATTTTGCTCATCTTTATCCGAAAAATTAGTGTGTTTCCCTCGTACATATTTTATAGAGTTATACATATCCCACTTTTATATGGTGATAAACTGTAAGTGGGGACCCTTTAGATGAATATAAAATTATTAGTTTATTAATTTTAATATTGGCACTGCTCGTTTTTCAGCTTTATTTGAGGGAATATTTAGCTCAACGAAAAATTAGTGTATTTTCCTCGTACATATTTTATAGATATATACATATCCCACTTTTATATGGTGATAAACTGTAAGTGGGGACCCTTTAGATAAATATAAAATTATTAGTTCATTAATCTTAAAGTTGGCACTGCTCGTCTTTCAGCTTTGCTTGAGGGAATATTTTGCTCATCTTTATTCCAAAAATTAGTGTATTTTATTCGTACATATTTTATAGAGATATACATATCCCACTTTTATATAGTGATAAACTGTAAGTGGGGACGCTTTAGATGAATATAAAATTATTAGTTAATTAATTTTAAAGTTGGCACTTCTCGTTTTTCAGCTTTGTTTGGGGGAATATTTTGCTCATCTTTATTCGAAAAATTAGTGTACTTTCTAGTACATATTTTATAGAGATATACATATCCCACTTTTATATGGTGATAAACTATAAGTTGGGACCCTTTAGATGAATATAAAATTATTAGTTAATTAATTTGATGTTGGCACTGCTCGTTTTTCAGCTTTATTTGAGAGAATATTTTGCTCATCTTTATCCGAAAAATTAGCGTATTTTTTTCGTATATATTTTATAGAGATATACATATCCCACTTTTATATGGTGATAAACTGTAAGTGGGGACCATTTATTGAATATAAAATTATTAGTTAATTAATTTTAAAGTTGACATTGCTCGTTTTTCAGCTTTGTTTGAGGGAATATTTTGCTCATCTTTATCCGAAAAATTAGTGTATTTTCCTCGTACATATTTTATAGAGATATACATATCCCACTTTTATATGGTGATAAACTGTAAGTGGGGACACTTTAGATGAATATAAAATTATTAGTTAATTAATTTTAAGGTTGGCACTGCTCGTTTTTCAGCTTTATTTGAGGGAATATTTTGCTCATCTTTATCCGAAAAATTAGTTTATTTTCCTCGTACAAAATTTAAAGAGATATACATATCCCACTTTTATATGGTGATAAACTGTAAGTGGGGACCCTTTAGATGAATATAAAATAATTAGTTAATTAATTTGAATGTTGGCACTGCTCGTTTTTCAGCTTTATTTGAGGGAATATTTTGTTCATCGAAAAATTAGTGTATTTTCCTCGTACATATTTTATAGATATATACATATCCCACTTTTATATGGTGATAAACTGTAAGTGGGGACCATTTAGATAAATATAAAATTATTAGTTAATTAATCTTAAAGTTGGCACTGCTCTTCTTTCAGCTTTGTTTGAGGGAATATTTTGCTCATCTTTATTCCAAAAATTAGTGTATTTTCCTCGTACATATTTTATAGAGATATACATATCCCACTTTTATATGGTGATAAAGTGTAAGTGGGGACCCTTTATTCAATATAAAATTATAAGTTAATTAATTTTAAAGTTGACATTGCTCGTTTTTCAGCTTTGTTTGAGGGAATATTTTGCTCATCTTTATCCGAAAAATTAGTGTATTTTCCTCGTCATATTTTATAGAGATATACATATCCCACTTTTATATGGTGATAAACTGTAAGTGGGGACACTATAGATGAATATAAAATGATTTGTTATTTAATTTTAAAGTTGGCACTGCTCGTTTTTCAGCTTTATTTGAGGGAATATTTTGCTCATCTTTATCCGAAAAATTAGTGTATTTTCCTCGTACAAAATTTAAATAGATATACATATCCCACTTTTATATGGTGATAAACTGTAAGTGGGGACCCTTTAGATGAATATAAAATTATTAGTTAATAATTTTGAATGTTGGCATTGCTCGTTTTTCAGCTTTTTTTGAGGGAATATTTTGCTCATCGAAAAATTAGTGTATTTTCCTCGTACATATTTTATAGATATATACATATCCCACTTTTATATGGTGATAAACTGTAAGTGGGGACCCTTTAGATAAATATAAAATTATTAGTTAATTAATCTTAAAGTTGGCACTGCTCGTCTTTCAGCTTTGTTTGAGGGAATGTTTTGCTCATCTTTATTCCAAAAATTAGTGTATTTTCTCGTACATATTTTATAGAGATATACATATCCCACTTTTATATGGTGATAAAGTGTAAGTTGGGACCCTTTAGATGAATATAAAATTATTAGTTAATTAATTTGAATGTTGGCACTGCTCGTTTTTCAGCTTTATTTGAGGGAATATTTTGCTCATCTTTATCCGAAAAATTAGTGTATTTTCCTCGTACATATTTCATAGAGATATACATATCCCACTTTTATATGGTGATAAACTGTAAGTGGGGACACTATAGATGAATATAAAATGATTTGTTAATTAATTTTAAAGTTGGCACTGCTCGTTTTTCAGCTTTATTTGAGGGAATATTTTGCTCATCTTTATCCGAAAAATTAGTGTATTTTTCTTGTACATATTTTATAGAGATATACATATCACACTTTTATATGGTGATAAACTGTAAGTGGGGACCCTTTAGATGAATATAAAATTATTAGTTAATTAATTTGAATGTTTGCACTGCTCGGTTTTCAGCTTTATTTGAGGGAATATTTTGCTCATCTTTTTCCGAAAAATTAGTGTATTTTCTTCGTACATATTTTATAGATATATACATATCCCACTTTTATATGGTGATAAACTGTAAGTTGGGACCCTTTAGATGAATATAAAATTATTTGTTAATTAATTTTAAAGTTGGCATTGCTCGTTTTTCAGTTTTATTTGAGGGAATATTTTGCTAATCTTTATCCGAAAAATTAGGGTATTTTCCTCGTACATATTTTATAGAGATATACATATCCCACTTTTATATGGTGATAAACTGTAAGTTGGGACCCTTTAGATGAATATAAAGTTATTAGTTAATTAATTTGATGTTGGCACTGCTCGTTTTTCAGCTTTATTTGAGAGAATATTTTGCTCATCTTTATCCGAAAAATTAGCGGATTTTTTTCGTATATATTTTATAGAGATATACATATCCCACTTTTATATGGTGATAAACTGTAAGTGGGGACATTTTAGATGAATATAAAATTATTTGTTAATTAATTTCAAAGTTGGCATTGCTCGTTTTTCAGCTTTATCTGAGGGAATATTTTGCTCATCTTTATCCGAAAAATTAGTGTGTTTCCCTCGTACATATTTTATAGAGTTATACATATCCCACTTTTATATGGTGATAAACTGTAAGTGGGGACCCTTTAGATGAATATAAAATGATATATTGGCACTGCTCGTTTTTCAGCTTTATTTGAGGGAATATTTAGCTCAACGAAAAATTAGTGTATTTTCCTCGTACATATTTTATAGATATATACATATCCCACTTTTATATGGTGATAAACTGTAAGTGGGGACCCTTTAGATAAATATAAAATTATTAGTTCATTAATCTTAAAGTTGGCACTGCTCGTCTTTCAGCTTTGCTTGAGGGAATATTTTGCTCATCTTTATTCCAAAAATTAGTGTATTTTATTCGTACATATTTTATAGAGATATACTTATCCCACTTTTATATAGTGATAAACTGTAAGTGGGGACGCTTTAGATGAATATAAAATTATTAGTTAATTAATTTTAAAGTTGGCACTTCTCGTTTTTCAGCTTTGTTTGGGGGAATATTTTGCTCATCTTTATTCGAAAAATTAGTGTACTTTCTAGTACATATTTTATAGAGATATACATATCCCACTTTTATATGATGATAAACTGTAAGTTGGGACCCTTTAGATGAATATAAAATTATTAGTTAATTAATTTGATGTTGGCACTGCTCGTTTTTCAGCTTTATTTGAGAGAATATTTTGCTCATCTTTATCCGAAAAATTAGCGTATTTTTTTCGTATATATTTTATAGAGATATACATATCCCACTTTTATATGGTGATAAACTGTAATTGGGGACCATTTATTGAATATAAAATTATTAGTTAATTAATTTTAAAGTTGACATTGCTCGTTTTTCAGCTTTGTTTGAGGGAATATTTTGCTCATCTTTATCCGAAAAATTAGTGTATCTTCCTCGTACATATTTTATAGAGATATACATATCCCACTTTTATATTGTGATAAACTGTAAGTGGGGAACCTTTAGATGAATATAAAATTATTAATTAATAATTTTAATGTTGGCACTGCTCGTTTTTTAGCTTTATTTGAGGGAATATTTTGCTCATCTTTATCCGAAAAATTAGCGTATTTTCCTCGTACATATTTTATAGATATATACATATCCCACTTTTATAAGGTGATAAACTGTAAGTGGGGACCCTTTAGATAAATATGAAATTACTAGTTAATTAATCTTAAAGTTGGCACTGCTCGTCTATCAGCTTTGTTTGAGGGAATATTTTGCTCATCTTTATTTCAAAAATTAGTGTATTTTCCTCGTACATGTTTTAAAGAGATATACATATCCCACTTTTATATAGTGCTAAACTGTAAGTGGGGACGCTTTAGATGAATATAAAATTATTAGTTAATTAATTTTGAAGTTGGCACTGCTCGTTTTTCAGCTTTATTTGAGGGAATATTTTGCTCATCTTTATCCGAAAAATTAGTGTATTTTCCTCGTACATATTTTATAGAGATATACATATCCCACTTTTATATGGTGATAAACTGTAAGTGGGGACCCTTTAGATGAATATAAAATTATTAGTTAATAATTTTGAATGTTGGCATTGCTCGTTTTTCAGCTTTTTTTGAGGGAATATTTTGCTCATCGAAAAATTAGTGTATTTTCCTCGTACATATTTTATAGATATATACATATCCCACTTTTATATGGTGATAAACTGTAAGTGGAGACCCTTTAGATAAATATAAAATTATTAGTTAATTAATCTTAAAGTTGGCATTGCTCGTCTTTCAGCTTTGTTTGAGGGAATATTTTGCTCATCTTTATTCCAAAAATTAGTGTATTTTCCTCGTACATATTTTATAGAGATATACATATCCCACTTTTATATGGTGATAAAGTGTAAGTTGGGACCCTTTAGATGAATATAAAATTATTAGTTAATTAATTTGAATGTTGGCACTGCTCGTTTTTCAGTTTTATTTGAGGGAATATTTTGCTCATCTTTATCCGAAAAATTAGTGTATTTTCCTCGTACATATTTCATAGAGATATACATATCCCACTTTTATATGGTGATAAACTGTAAGTGGGGACAATATAGATGAATATAAAATGATTTGTTAATTAATTTTAAAGTTGGCACTGCTCGTTTTTCAGCTTTATTTGAGGGAATATTTTGCTCATCTTTATCCGAAAAATTAGTGTATTTTCTTGTACATATTTTATAGAGATATACATATCCCACTTTTATATGGTGATAAACTGTAAGTGGGGACCCTTTAGATGAATATAAAATTATTAGTTAATTAATTTGAATGTTTGCACTGCTCGGTTTTAAGCTTTATTTGAGGGAATATTTTGCTCATCTTTATCCGAAAAATTAGTGTATTTTCGTCGTACATATTTTATAGATATATACATATCCCACTTTTATATGGTGATAAACTGTAAGTTGGGACCCTTTAGATGAATATAAAATAATTAGTTAATTAATTTGAATGTTGGCACTGCTCGTTTTTCAGCTTTATTTTAAGGAATATTTTGCTCATCTTTATCCGAAAAATTAGTGTATTTTCCTCGTACATATTTTATAGAGATATACATATCCCACTTTATACGGTGATAAACTGTAAGTGGGGACTTTTTATTGAATATAAAATTATTAGTTAATTAATTTTAAAGTTGACATTGCTCGTTTTTCAGCTTTGTTTGAGGGAATATTTTGCTCATCTTTATCCGAAAAATTAGTGTATTTTCCTCGTACATATTTTATAGATATATACATATCCCACTTTTATATGGTGATAAACTGTATGTGGGGACCCTTTAGATGAATATGAAATTATTTGTTAATTAATTTTAAAGTTGGCATTGCTCGTTTTTCAGCTTTATTTGAGGGAATATTTTGCTCATCTTTATCCGAAAAATTAGTGTATTTTCCTCGTACATATTTTATGGAGATGAACATATCCCACTTTTATATGGTGATAAACTGTAAGTGGGGACCCTTTAGATGAATATAAAATTATTAGTTAATTAATTTTAATAGTGGCACTGCTCGTTTTTTAGCTTTATTTGAGGGAATATTTAGCTCATCGAAAAATTAGTGTATTTTCCTCGTATATATTTTATTGATATATACATATCCCACTTTTATATGGTGATAAACTGTAAGTGGGGACCCTTTAGATAAATATAAAATTATTAGTTAATTAATCTTAAAGTTGGCACTGCTCGTCTTTCAGCTTTGTTTGAGGGAATATTTTGCTCATCTTTATTCCAAAAATTCGTGTATTTTCCTCGTACATATTTTATAGAGATATACATATCCCACTTTTATATAGCGATAAACTGTAAGTGGTGACGCTTTAGATGAATATAAAATTATTAGTTAATTAATTTGAATGTTGGCACTGCTCGTTTTTCAGGTTTATTTGGGGGATTATTTTGCTCATCTTTATCCGAAAAATTAGTGTAATTTCCTCGTACATATTTTATAGAGATATACATATCCCACTTTTATATTGTGATAAACTATAAGTGGGGACCCTTTATTGAATATAAAATTATTAGTTAATTAATTTTAAAGTTGACATTGCTCCTTTTTCAGCTTTGTTTGAGGGAATATTTTGCTCATCTTTATCCGAAAAATTAGTGTATTTTCCTCGTACATATTTTATAGAGATATACATATCCCACTTTTATATGGTGATAAACTGTGAGTGGTGACCCTTTAGATGAATATAAAAATATTAGTTAATTAATTTTAAAGTTGGCACTGTTCGTTTTTCAGCTTTGTTTGAGGGAATATCTTGCACATTTTTATCCGAAAAATTAGCGTATTTTCCTCGTATATATTTTATAGAGATATACATATCCCACTTTTATATGGTGATAAACTGTAAGTGGGGACCATTTATTGAATATAAAATTATTAGTTAATTAATTTTAAAGTTTGCACTGCTCGTTTTTCAGCTTTATTTGAGGGAATACTTTGCTCATCTCTATCCGAAAAATTAGTGTATTTTCCTCGTACATATTTTATAGAGATATACATATCCCACTTTTATATGGTGATAAACTGTAAGTGGGGACCATTTATTGAATATAAAATTATTAGTTAATTAATTTTAAAGTTGACATTGCTCGTTTTTCAGCTTTGTTTGAGGGAATATTTTGCTCATCTTTATCCGAAAAATTAGTGTATTTTCCTCGTACATATTTTATAGAGATATACATATCCCACTTTTATATTGTGATAAACTGTAAGTGGAGAACCTTTAGATGAATATAAAATTATTAATTAATTAATTTTAATGTTGGCACTGCTCTTTTTTTAGCTTTATTTGAGGGAATATTTTTTTCATCTTTATCCGAAAAATTAGTGTATTTTCCTCGTACATATTTTATAGAGATATACATATCCCACTTTTATATAGTGATAAACTGTAAGTGGGGACGCTTTAGATGAATATAAAATTATTAGTTAATTAATTTTGAAGTTGGCACTGCTCGTTTTTCAGCTTTATTTGAGGGAATATTTTGCTCATCTTTATCCGAAAAATTAGTGTATTTTCCTCGTACATATTTTATAGAGATATACATATCCCACTTTTATATGGTGATAAACTGTAAGTGGGGACACTTTAGATGAATATAAAATTATTAGTTAATTAATTTTAAGGTTGGCACTGCTCGTTTTTCAGCTTTATTTGAGAGAATATTTTGCTCATCTTTATCCGAAAAATTAGTGTATTTTCCTCGTACAAAATTTAAAGAGATATACATATCCCACTTTTATATGGTGATAAACTGTAAGTGGGGACCCTTTAGATGAATATAAAATAATTAGTTAATTAATTTGAATGTTGGGACTGCTCATTTTTCAGCTTTATTTGAGGGAATATTTTGTTCATCGAAAAATAAGTGTATTTTCCTCGTACATATCTTATAGATATATATAGATATCCCACTTTTATATGGTGATAAACTGTAAGTGGGGACCCTTTAGATAAATATAAAATTATTAGTTAATTAATCTTAAAGTTGGCACTGCTCGTCTTTCAGCTTTGTTTGAGGGAATATTTTGCTCATCTTTATTCCAAAAATTAGTGTATTTTCCTCGTACATATTTTATAGAGATATACACATCCCACTTTTATATGGTGATAAAGTGTAAGTGGGGACGCTTTAGATGAATATAAAATTATAAGTTAATTAATTTTAAAGTTGACATTGCTCGTTTTTCAGCTTTGTTTGAGGGAATATTTTGCTCATCTTTATCCGAAAAATTAGTGTATTTTTTTCGTCATATTTTATACAGATATACATATCCCACTTTTATATGGTGATAAACTCTAAGTTGGGACTTTTTAGATGAATATAAAATTATTAGTTAATTAATTTGAATGTTGGCACTGCTCGTTTTTCAGCTTTATTTGAGGGAATATTTTGCTCATCTTTATCCGAAAAATTAGTGTATTTTCCTCGTACATATTTTATAGATATATACATATCCCACTTTTATAAGGTGATAAACTGTAAGTTAGGACCCTTTAGATGAATATAAAATTATTAGTTAATTAATTTTAAAGTTGAATTTGCTCGTTTTTCAGCTTTGTTTGAAGGAATATTTTGCTCACCTTTATCCGAAAAATTAGTGTATTTTCCTCGTACATATTTTATAGAGATATACATATCCCACTTTATATGGTGACAAACTGTAAGTGGGGACCCTTTATTGAATATAAAATTATTAGTTAATTAATTTTAAAGTTGACATTGCTCGTTTTTCAGCTTTGTTTGAGGGAATATTTTGCTCATCTTTATCCGAAAAATTAGTGTATTTTCCTCGTACATATTTTATAGAGATATACATATCCCAGTTTTATATGGTGATAAACTGTAAGTGGGGACCCTTTAGATGAATATAAAATTATTAGTTAATTAATTTTAAAGTTGGCACTGCTCGTTTTTTAGCTTTGTTTGAGGGAATATCTTGCTCATCTTTATCCGAAAAATTAGCGTATTTTCCTCGTACATATTTTATAGAGATATACATATCCCACTTTTATATGGTAATAAACTGTAAGTGGGGACACTTTAGATGAATATGAAATTATTTGTTAATTAATTTTAAAGTTGGCATTGCTCGTTTTTCAGCTTTATTTGAGGGAATATTTTGCTCATCTTTATCCGAAAAATTAGTGTATTTTCCTCGTACATATTTTATAGAGTTATACATATCCCACTTTTATATGGTGATAAACTGTAAGTGGGGACCCTTTAGATGAATATAAAATGATTAGTTAATTAATTTTAATGTCGGCACTGCTCGTTTTTCAGCTTTATTTGAGGGAATATTTCGCTCAACGAAAAATTAGTGTATTTTCCTCGTACATATTTTATAGATATATACATATCCCACTTTTATATGGTGATAAACTGTAAGTGGGGACCCTTTAGATAAATATAAAATTATTAGTTCATTAATCTTAAAGTTGGCACTGCTCGTCTTTCAGCTTTGTTTGGGGGAATATTTTGCACATCTTTATTCGAAAAATTAGTGTACTTTCTAGTACATATTTTATAGAGATATACATATCCCACTTTTATATGGTGATAAACTGTAAGTGGGGACGCTTTAGATGAATATAATATTATTAGTTAATTAATTTTAAAGTTTGCACTGCTCGTTTTTCAGCTTTATTTGAGGGAATATTTTGCTCATCTTTATCCGAAAAATTAGTGTATTTTCCTCGTACATATTTTATAGAGATATACATATCCCACTTTTATATGGTGATAAACTGTAAGTGGGGACCATTTATTGAATATAAAATTATTAGTTAATTAATTTTAAAGTTGACATTGCTCGTTTTTCAGCTTTGTTTGAGGGAATATTTTGCTCATCTTTATTCCAAAAATTAGTGTATTTTATTCGTACATATTTTATAGAGATATACATATCCCACTTTTATATGGTGATAAACTGTAAGTGGGGACGCTTTAGATGAATATAAAATTATTAGTTAATTAATTTTAAAGTTGGCACTTCTCGTTTTTCAGCTTTGTTTGGGGGAATATTTTGCACATCTTTATTCGAAAAATTAGTGTACTTTCTAGTACATATTTTATAGAGATATACATATCCCACTTTTATATGGTGATAAACTGTAAGTGGGGACGCTTTAGATGAATATAATATTATTAGTTAATTAATTTTAAAGTTTGCACTGCTCGTTTTTCGGCCTTATTTGAGGGAATATTTTGCTCATCTTTATCCGAAAAATTAGTGTATTTTCCTCGTACATATTTTATAGAGATATACATATCCCACTTTTTTATGGTGATAAACTGTAAGTGGGGACCATTTATTGAATATAAAATTATTAGTTAATTAATTTTAAAGTTGACATTGCTCGTTTTTCAGCTTTGTTTGAGGGAATATTTTGCTCATCTTTATCCGAAAAATTAGTGTATTTTCGTCGTACATATTTTATAGAGATATACATATCCCACTTTCATATTGTGATAAACTGTAAGTGGGGAACCTTTAGATGAATATAAAATTATTAATTATTTAATTTTAATGTTGGCACTGCTCGTTTTTTACCTTTATTTGAGGGAATATTTTGCTCATCTTTATCCGAAAAATTAGTGTATTTTCCTCGTACATATTTTATAGATATATACATATCCCACTTTTATAAGGTGATAAACTGTAAGTGGGGACCCTTTAGATAAATATAAAATTACTAGTTAATTAATCTTAAAGTTGGCACTGCTCGTCTTTCAGCTTTGTTTGAGGGAATATTTTGCTCATCTTTATTTCAAAAATAAGTGTATTTTCCTCGTACATATTTTATAGAGATATACATATCCCACTTTTATATAGTGATAAACTGTAAGTGGGGACGCTTTACATGAATATAAAATTATTAGTTAATTAATTTTGAAGTTCGCACTGCTCGTTTTTTAGCTTTATTTGAGGGAATATTTTGCTCATCTTTATCCGAAAAATTAGTGTACTTTTCCTCGTACATATTTTATAGAGATATACAGATCCCACTTTTATATGGTGATAAACTGTAAGTGGGGACACTTTAGATGAATATAAAATTATTAGTTAATTAATTTTAAGGTTGGCACTGCTCGTTTTTCAGCTTTATTTGAGGGAATATTTTGCTCATCTTTATCCGAAAAATTAGTGTATTTTCCTCGTACAAAATTTAAAGAGATATACATATCCCACTTTTATATGGTGATAAACTGTAAGTGGGGACCCTTTAGATGAATATAAAATAATTAGTTAATTAATTTGAATGTTGGTACTGCTCGTTTTTCAGCTTTGTTTGAGGGAATATTTTGCTCATCTTTATTCCAAAAATTAGTGTATTTTTCTCGTACATATTTTATAGATATATACATATCCCACCTTTATATGGTGATAAACTGTAAGTGGGGACCCTTTAGATAAATATAAAATTATTAGTTAATTAATCTTAAAGTTGGCACTGCTCGTCCTTCAGCTTTGTTTGAGGGAATATTTTGCTCATCTTTATTCCAAAAATTAGTGTATTTTCCTCGTACATATTTTATAGAGATATACATATCCCACTTTTATATGGTGATAAAGTGTAAGTGGGGACCCTTTATTGAATATAAAATTATAAGTTAATTAATTTTAAAGTTGACATTGCTCGTTTTTCAGCTTTGTTTGAGGGAATATTTTGCTCATCTTTATCCGAAAAATTAGTGTATTTTCCTCGTCATATTTTATACAGATATACATATCCCACTTTTATATGGTGATAAACTCTAAGTTGGGACCCTTTAGATGAATATAAAATTATTAGTTAATTAATTTGAATTTTGGCACTGCTCGTTTTTCAGGTTTATTTGAGGGAATATTTTGCTCATCTTTATCCGAAAAATTAGTGTATTTTCCTCGTACATATTTCATAGAGATATACATATCCCACTTTTATATGGTGATAAACTGTAAGTGGGGACACTATAGATGAATATAAAATGATTTGTTAATTAATTTTAAAGTTGGCACTGCTCGTTTTTCAGCTTTATTTGAGGGAATATTTTGCTCATCTTTATCCGAAAAATTAGTGTATTTTTCTTGTACATATTTTATAGAGATATACATATCCCACTTTTATATGGTGATAAACTGTAAGTGGGGACCCTTTAGATGAATATAAAATTATTAGTTAATTAATTTGAATGTTTGCACTGCTCGGTTTTCAGCTTTATTTGAGGGAATATTTTGCTCATCTTTATCCGAAAAATTAGTGTATTTTCCTCGTACATATTTTATAGATATATACATATCCCACTTTTATATGGTGATAAACTGTAAGTTGGGACCCTTTAGATGAATACAAAATTATTAGTTAATTAATTTTATGTTGAATTTGCTCGTTTTTCAGCTTTGTTTGAAGGAATATTTTGCTCATTTTTATCCGAAAAATTAGTGTATTTTCCTCGTACATATTTTATAGAGATATACATATCCCACTTTATATGGTGATAAACTGTAAGTGAGGACCCTTTATTGAATATAAAATTATTAGTTAATTAATTTTAAAGTTGACATTGCTCGTTTTTCAGCTTTGTTTGAGGGAATATTTTGCTCATCTTTATCCGAAAAATTAGTGTATTTTCCTCGTACATATTTTATACAGATATACATATCCCACTTTTATATGGTGATAAACTGTAAGTGGGGACCCTTTAGATGAATATAAAATTATAAGTTAATTAATTTTAAAGTTGGCACTGCTCGTTTTTTAGCTTTGTTTGAGGGAATATTTTGCTCATCTTTATCCGAAAAATTAGTGTATTTTCCTCGTACATATTTTATAGAGATATACATATCCCACTTTTATATAGTGATAAACTGTAAGTGGGGACGCTTTACATGAATATAAAATTATTAGTTAATTAATTTTGAAGTTCGCACTGCTCGTTTTTTAGCTTTATTTGAGGGAATATTTTGCTCATCTTTATCCGAAAAATTAGTGTATTTTCCTCGTACATATTTTATACAGATATACATATCCCACTTTTATATGGTGATAAACTGTAAGTGGGGACCCTTTAGATGAATATAAAATTATTAGTTAATTAATTTTAAAGTTGGCACTGCTCGTTTTTCAGCTTTGTTTGAGGGAATATTTTGCTCATCTTTATCCGAAAAATTAGTGTATTTTCCTCGTACATATTTTATACAGATATACATATCCCACTTTTATATGGTGATAAACTGTAAGTGGGGACCCTTTAGATAAATATAAAATTACTAGTTAATTAATCTTAAAGTTGGCACTGCTCGTCTTTCAGCTTTGTTTGAGGGAATATTTTGCTCATCTTTATTTCAAAAATTAGTGTATTTTCCTCGTACATATTTTATAGAGATATACATATCCCACTTTTATATAGTGATAAACTGTAAGTGGGGACGCTTTACATAAATATAAAATTATTAGTTAATTAATTTTGAAGTTCGCACTGCTCGTTTTTTAGCTTTATTTGAGGGAATATTTTGCTCATCTTTATCCGAAAAATTAGTGTATTTTCCTCGTACATATTTTATAGAGATATACAGATCCCACTTTTATATGGTGATAAACTGTAAGTGGGGACACTTTAGATGAATATAAAATTATTAGTTAATTAATTTTAAGGTTGGCACTGCTCGTTTTTCAGCTTTATTTGAGGGAATATTTTGCTCATCTTTATCCGAAAAATTAGTGTATTTTCCTCGTACAAAATTTAAAGAGATATACATATCCCACTTTTATATGGTGATAAACTGTAAGTGGGGACCCTTTAGATGAATATAAAATAATTAGTTAATTAATTTGAATGTTGGTACTGCTCTTTTTTCAGCTTTGTTTGAGGGAATATTTTGCTCACCTTTATTCCAAAAATTAGTGTATTTTTCTCGTACATATTTTATAGATATATACATATCCCACTTTTATATGGTGATAAACTGTAAGTGGGGACCCTTTAGATAAATATAAAATTATTAGTTAATTAATCTTAAAGTTGGCACTGCTCGTCCTTCAGCTTTGTTTGAGGGAATATTTTGCTCATCTTTATTCCAAAAATTAGTGTATTTTCCTCGTACATATTTTATAGAGATATACATATCCCACTTTTATATGGTGATAAAGTGTAAGTGGGGACCCTTTATTGAATATAAAATTATAAGTTAATTAATTTTAAAGTTGACATTGCTCGTTTTTCAGCTTTGTTTGAGGGAATATTTTGCTCATCTTTATCCGAAAAATTAGTGTATTTTCCTCGTCATATTTTATACAGATATACATATCCCACTTTTATATGGTGATAAACTCTAAGTTGGGACCCTTTAGATGAATATAAAATTATTAGTTAATTAATTTGAATTTTGGCACTGCTCGTTTTTCAGGTTTATTTGAGGGAATATTTTGCTCATCTTTATCCGAAAAATTAGTGTATTTTCCTCGTACATATTTCATAGAGATATACATATCCCACTTTTATATGGTGATAAACTGTAAGTGGGGACACTATAGATGAATATAAAATGATTTGTTAATTAATTTTAAAGTTGGCACTGCTCGTTTTTCAGCTTTATTTGAGGGAATATTTTGCTCATCTCTATCCGAAAAATTAGTGTATTTTTCTTGTACATATTTTATAGAGATATACATATCCCACTTTTATATGGTGATAAACTGTAAGTGGGGACCCTTTATTGAATATAAAATTATTAGTTAATTAATTTGAATGTTTGCACTGCTCGGTTTTCAGCTTTATTTGAGGGAATATTTTGCTCATCTTTATCCGAAAAACTAGTGTATTTTCCTCGTACATATTTTATAGATATATACATATCCCACTTTTATATGGTGATAAACTGTAAGTTGGGACCCTTTAGATGAATACAAAATTATTAGTTAATTAATTTTATGTTGAATTTGCTCGTTTTTCAGCTTTGTTTGAAGGAATATTTTGCTC
Organism: Thermobia domestica; assembly: GCF_964235325.1. NCBI lineage: Eukaryota > Metazoa > Arthropoda > Insecta > Zygentoma > Lepismatidae > Thermobia > Thermobia domestica. The sequence continues at coordinate 10,990 of NW_027657360.1, read as the reverse complement.
ATTTTTATCCGAAAAATTAGTGTATTTTCCTCGTACATATTTTATAGAGATATACATATCCCACTTTATATGGTGATAAATTGTAAGTGAGGACCCTTTATTGAATATAAAATTATTAGTTAATTAATTTTAAAGTTGACATTGCTCGTTTTTCAGCTTTGTTTGAGGGAATATTTTGCTCATCTTTATCCGAAAAATTAGTGTATTTTCCTCGTACATATTTTATACAGATATACATATCCCACTTTTATATGGTGATAAACTGTAAGTGGGGACCCTTTAGATGAATATAAAATTATTAGTTAATTAATTTTAAAGTTGGCACTGCTCGTTTTTTAGCTTTGTTTGAGGGAATATTTTGCTCATCTTTATCCGAAAAATTAGCTTATTTTCCTCGTACATATTTTATAGGGATATACATATCCCACTTTTATATGGTGATAAACTGTAAGTGGGGACACTTCAGATGAATATAAAATTATTTGTTAATTAATTTTAAAGTTGGCATTGCTCGTTTTTCACCTTTATTTGAGGGAATATTTTGCTCATCTTTATCCGAAAAATTAGTGTATTTTCCTCGTACATATTTTATAGAGTTATACATATCCCACTTTTATATGGTGATAAACTGTAAGTGGGAACCCCTTAATGAATATAAAATTATTAGTTTATTAATTTTAATATTGGCACTGCTCGTTTTTCAGCTTTATTTGAGGGAATATTTAGCTCAACGAAAAATTAGTGTATTTTCCTCGTACATATTTTATAGATATATACATATCCCACTTTTATATGGTGATAAACTGTAAGTGGGGACCCTTTAGATAAATATAAAATTATTAGTTCATTAATCTTAAAGTTGGCACTGCTCGTCTTTCAGCTTTGTTTGAGGGAATATTTTGCTCATCTTTATTCCAAAAATTAGGGTATTTTATTCGTACGTATTTTATAGAGATATACATATCCCACTTTTATAAAGTGATAAACTGTAAGTGGGGACGCTTTAGATGAATATAAAATTATTAGTTAATTAATTTTAAAGTTGGCACTTCTCGTTTTTCAGCTTTGTTTGGGGGAATATTTTGCTCATCTTTATTCGAAAAATTAGTGTACTTTCTAGTACATATTTTATAGAGATATACATATCCCACTTTTATATTTTGATAAACTGTAAGTGGGGATGCTTTAGATGAATATAATATTATTAGTTAATTAATTTAAAATTTTGCACTGCTCGTTTTTCAGCTTTATTTGAGGGAATATTTTGCTCATCTTTATCCGAAAAAATAGTGTATTTTCCTCGTACATATTTTATAGAGATATACATATCCCACTTTTATATGGTGATAAACTGTAAGTGGGGACCATTTATTGAATATAAAATTATTAGTTAATTAATTTTAAAGTTGACATTGCTCGTTTTTCAGCTTTGTTTGAGGGAATATTTTGCTCATCTTTATCTGAAAAATTAGTGTATTTTCCTCCTACATATTTTATAGAGATATACATATCCCACTTTTATATTGTGATAAACTGTAAGTGGGAACCTTTAGATGAATATAAAATTATTAATTAATTAATTTTAATGTTGGCACTGCTCGTTTTTTAGCTTTATTTGAGGGAATATTTTGCCCATCTTTATCCGAAAAATTAGTGTATTTTCCTCGTACATATTTTATAGGTATATACATATCGCACTTTTATAAGGTGATAAACTGTAAGTGGGGACCCTTTAGATAAATATAAAATTACTAGTTAATTAATCTTAAAGCTGGCACTGCTCGTCTTTCAGCTTTGTTTGAGGGAATATTTTGTTCATCTTTATTTCAAAAATTAGTGTATTTTCCTCGTACATATTTTATAGAGATATACATATCCCACTTTTATATAGTGATAAACTGTAAGTGGGGACGCTTTAGATGAAGATAAAATTATTAGTTAATTAATTTTAAGGTTGGCACTGCTCGTTTTTCAGCTTTATTTGAGGGAATATTTTCCTCATCTTTATCCGAAAAATTAGTGTATTTTCCTCGTACAAAATTTAAAGAGATATACATATCCCACTTTTATATGGTGATAAACTGTAAGTGGGGACCCTTTAGATGAATATAAAATTATTAGTTAATTAATTTTTAAGTTGGCACTGCTCGTTTTTCAGTTTTATTTGAGGGAATATTTTGCTCATCTTTATCCGAAAAATTAGTGTATTTTCCTCGTACATATTTTATAGATATATACATATCCCACTTTTATATGGTGATAAACTGTAAGTGGGGACCCTTTAGATGAATATAAAATTATTAGTTAATTAATCTTAAAGTTGGCACTGCTCGTCCTTCAGCTTTGTTTGAGGGAATATTTTGCTCATCTTTATTCCAAAAATTAGTGTATTTTCCTCGTACATATTTTATAGAGATATACATATCCCACTTTTATATGGTGATAAAGTGTAAGTGGGGACCCTTTATTGAATATAAAATTATAAGTTAATTAATTTTAAAGTTGACATTGCTCGTTTTTCAGCTTTGTTTGAGGGAATATTTTGCTCATCTTTATCCGAAAAATTAGTGTATTTTCCTCGTCATATTTTATACAGATATACATATCCCACTTTTATATGGTGATAAACTCTAAGTTGGGACCCTTTAGATGAATATAAAATTATTAGTTAATTAATTTGAATGTTGGCACTGCTCGTTTTTCAGGTTTATTTGAGGGAATATTTTGCTCATCTTTATCCGAAAAATTAGTGTATTTTCCTCGTACATATTTCATAGAGATATACATATCCCACTTTTATATGGTGATAAACTGTAAGTGGGGACACTATAGATGAATATAAAATGATTTGTTAATTAATTTTAAAGTTGGCACTGCTCGTTTTTCAGCTTTATTTGAGGGAATATTTTGCTCATCTTTATCCGAAAAATTAGTGTATTTTTCTTGTACATATTTTATAGAGATATACATATCCCACTTTTATATGGTGATAAACTGTAAGTGGGGACCCTTTAGATGAATATAAAATTTCTAGTTAATTAATTTGAATGTTTGCACTGCTCGGTTTTCAGCTTTATTTGAGGGAATATTTTGCTCATCTTTATCCGAAAAATTAGTGTATTTTCCTCGTACATATTTTATAGATATATACATATCCCACTTTTATATGGTGATAAACTGTAAGTTGGGACCCTTTAGATGAATACAAAATTATTAGTTAATTAAGTTTATGTTGAATTTGCTCGTTTTTCAGCTTTGTTTGAAGGAATATTTTGCTCATCTTTATCCGAAAAATTAGTGTATTTTCCTCGTACATATTTTATAGAGATATACATATCCCACTTTATATGGTGATAAACTGTAAGTGAGGACCCTTTATTGAATATAAAATTATTAGTTAATTAATTTTAAAGTTGACATTGCTCGTTTTTCAGCTTTGTTTGAGGGAATATTTTGCTCATCTTTATCCGAAAAATTAGTGTATTTTCCTCGTACATATTTTATACAGATATACATATCCCACTTTTATATGGTGATAAGCTGTAAGTGGGGACCCTTTAGATGAATATAAAATTATTAGTTAATTAATTTTAAAGTTGGCACTGCTCGTTTTTTAGCTTTGTTTGAGGGAATATTTTGCTCATCTTTATCCGAAAAATTAGCTTATTTTCCTCGTACATATTTTATAGAGATATACATATCCCACTTTTATATGGTGATAAACTGTAAGTGGGGACACTTCAGATGAATATAAAATTATTTGTTAATTAATTTTAAAGTTGGCATTGCTCGTTTTTCAGCTTTATTTGAGGGAATATTTTGCTCATCTTTATCCGAAAAATTAGTGTATTTTCCTCGTACATATTTTATAGAGTTATACATATCCCACTTTTATATGGTGATAAACTGTAAGTGGGAACCCCTTAATGAATATAAAATTATTAGTTTATTAATTTTAATATTGGCACTGCTCGTTTTTCAGCTTTATTTGAGGGAATATTAAGCTCAACGAAAAATTAGTGTATTTTCCTCGTACATATTTTATAGATATATACATATCCCACTTTTATATGGTGATAAACTGTAAGTGGGGACCCTTTAGATAAATATAAAATTATTAGTTCATTAATCTTAAAGTTGGCACTGCTCGTCTTTCAGCTTTGTTTGAGGGAATATTTTGCTCATCTTTATCCGAAAAATTAGTGTATTTTCCTCGTACATATTTTATACAGATATACATATCCCACTTTTATATGGTGATAAACTGTAAGTGGGGACCCTTTAGATGAATATAAAATTATTTGTTAATTAATTTTAAAGTTGACATTGCTCGTTTTTCAGCTTTGTTTGAGGGAATATTTTGCTCATCTTTATTCGAAAAATTAGTGTACTTTCTAGTACATATTTTATAGAGATATACATATCCCACTTTTGTATTTTGATAAACTGTAAGTGGGGATGCTTTAGATGAATATAATATTATTAGTTAATTAATTTAAAATTTTGCACTGCTCGTTTTTCAGCTTTATTTGAGGGAATATTTTGCTCATCTTTATCCGAAAAAATAGTGTATTTTCCTCGTACATATTTTATAGAGATATACATATCCCACTTTTATATAGTGATAAACTGTAAGTGGGGACCATTTATTGAATATAAAATTATTAGTTAATTAATTTTAAAGTTGACATTGCTCGTTTTTCAGCTTTGTTTGAGGGAATATTTTGCTCATCTTTATCCGAAAAATTAGTGTATTTTCCTCCTACATATTTTATAGAGATATACATATCCCACTTTTATATTGTGATAAATTGTAAGTGGGAACCTTTAGATGAATATAAAATTATTAATTAATTAATTTTAATGTTGGCACTGCTCGTTTTTTAGCTTTATTTGAAAGAATATTTTGCCCATCTTTATCCGAAAAATTAGTGTATTTTCCTCGTACATATTTTATAGGTATATACATATCGCACTTTTATAAGGTGATAAACTGTAAGTGGGGACCCTTTAGATAAATATAAAATTACTAGTTAATTAATCTTAAAGCTGGCACTGCTCGTCTTTCAGCTTTGTTTGAGGGAATATTTTGTTCATCTTTATTTCAAAAATTAGTGTATTTTCCTCGTACATATTTTATAGAGATATACATATTTCACTTTTATATAGTGATAAACTGTAAGTGGGGACGCTTTAGATGAATATAAAATTATTAATTAATTAATTTTGAAGTTGGCACTGCTCGTTTTTCAGTTTTATTTGAGGTGATATTTTGCTCATCTTTATCCGAAAAATTAGTGTATTTTCCTCGTACATATTTTATAGAGATATACATATCCCACTTTTATATGGTGATAAACTGTAAGTGGGGACCCTTTAGATGAAGATAAAATTATTAGTTAATTAATTTTAAGGTTGGCACTGCTCGTTTTTCAGCTTTATTTGAGGGAATATTTTCCTCATCTTTATCCGAAAAATTAGTGTAATTTCCTCGTACAAAATTTAAAGAGATATACATATCCCACTTTTATATGGTGATAAACTGTAAGTGGGGACCCTTTAGATGAATATAAAATTATTAGTTAATTAATTTTTAAGTTGGCACTGCTCGTTTTTCAGTTTTATTTGAGGGAATATTTTGCTCATCTTTATCCGAAAAATTAGTGTATTTTCCTCGTACATATTTTATAGAGATATACATATCCCACTTTTATATGGTGGTAAACTGTAAGTGGGGACCCTTTAGATGAATATAAAATTATTAGTTAATTAATTTTAATGTTGGCACTGCTCGTTTTTCAGCTTTATTTGAGGGAATATTTTGCTCATCTTTATCCGAAAAATTAGTGTATTTTCCTCGTACATATTTTATAGATATATACATATCCCACTTTTATATGGTGATAAACTGTAAGTGGGGACCCTTTATTGAATATACAATTATTAGTTAATTAATCTTAAAGTTGGCACTGCTCGTCTTTCAGCTTTGTTTTAGGGAATATTTTGCTCATCTTTATTCCAAAAAGTAGTGTATTTTCCTCGTACATATTTTATAGAGATATACATATCCCACTTTTATATAGTGATAAACTGTAGGTGGGGACCGCTTAGATGAATATAAAATTATTAGTTAATTAATTTTAAAGTTGACACTGCTCGTTTTTCAGCTTTGTTTGAGGGAATATTTTGCTCATCTTTATCCGAAAAATTAGCGTATTTTCCTCGTACATATTTTATAGAGATATACATATCCCACTTTTATATGGTGATAAACTGTAAGTGGGGACCCTTTAGATGAATATAAAATTATTAGTTAATTAATTTTAATGTTGGCACTGCTCGTTTTTCAGCTTTATTTGAGGGAATATTTTGCTCATCTTTATCCGAAAAATTAGTGTATTTTCCTCGTACATATTTTATAGATATATACATATCTCACTTTTATATGGTGATAAACTGTAAGTGGGGACCCCTTAGATAAATATAAAATTACTAGTTAATTAATCTTAAGGTTAGCACTGCTCGTCTTTCAGCTTTGTTTGAGGGAATATTTTGCTCATCTTTATTCCAAAAATTAGTGTATTTTCCTCGTACATATTTTATAGAGATATACATATCCCACTTTTATATGGTGATAAACTGTAAGTGGGGACACTTTAGATGAATATAAAATTATTAGTCATTAATTTTAAAGTTGACACTGCTCTCTTTCCAGCTTTGTTTGAGGGAATATTTTGCTCATCTTTAGCGGAAAAATTAGTGTATTTTCTTGGTACATATTTTATAGAGATATACATATCCCACTTTTATAAGGTGATAAACTGTAGGTGGGGACCCTTTAGATGAATATAAAATTATTAGTTGATTAATTTTAAAGCTGGCACTGCTCGTTTTTCAGCTTTATTTGAGGGAATATTTTGCTCATCTTTATCCCAAAAATTAGTGTATTTTCCTCGTACATATTTTATAGAGATATACATATCCCACTTTTATATGGTGATAAGCTACAAGTTGGGACCCTTTAGATGAATATAAAATGATTAGTTAATTAATTTTAAAGTTGGCACTGCTCGTTTTTCAGCTTTATTTCAGGCAATATTTTGCTCATCTTTATCCGGAAAATTAGTGTATTTTCCTCGTACATATATTATAGAGATATACATATCACACCTTTATATGAGGATAAATTGTAAGTGGGGACCCTTTAGATGACCATAAAATTATTAGTTAATTAATTATAAAGTTGACACTGCTCGTTTTTCAGCTTTGTTTGAGGGAATATTTTGCTCATCTTTATCCGAAAACTTAGTGTATTTTCCTCGTACATATTTTATAGAGATATACATATCCCACTTTTATATGGTGATAAACTGTAAGTTGGGACCCTTTAGATGAATACAAAATTATTAGTTAATTAATTTTATGTTGAATTTGCTCGTTTTTCAGCTTTGTTTGAAGGAATATTTTGCTCATCTTTATCCGAAAAATTAGTGTATTTTCCTCGTACATATTTTATAGATATATACATATCCCACTTTTATATGGTGATAAACTGTAAGTGGGGACCCTTTAGATGAATATAAAATTATTAGTTAATTAATCTTAAAGTTGGCACTGCTCGTCCTTCAGCTTTGTTTGAGGGAATATTTTGCTCATCTTTATTCCAAAAATTAGTGTATTTTCCTCGTACATATTTTATAGAGATATACATATCCCACTTTTATATGGTGATAAAGTGTAAGTGGGGACCCTTTATTGAATATAAAATTATAAGTTAATTAATTTTAAAGTTGACATTGCTCGTTTTTCAGCTTTGTTTGAGGGAATATTTTGCTCATCTTTATCCGAAAAATTAGTGTATTTTCCTCGTCATATTTTATACAGATATACATATCCCACTTTTATATGGTGATAAACTCTAAGTTGGGACCCTTTAGATGAATATAAAATTATTAGTTAATTAATTTGAATGTTGGCACTGCTCGTTTTTCAGGTTTATTTGAGGGAATATTTTGCTCATCTTTATCCGAAAAATTAGTGTATTTTCCTCGTACATATTTCATAGAGATATACATATCCCACTTTTATATGGTGATAAACTGTAAGTGGGGACACTATAGATGAATATAAAATGATTTGTTAATTAATTTTAAAGTTGGCACTGCTCGTTTTTCAGCTTTATTTGAGGGAATATTTTGCTCATCTTTATCCGAAAAATTAGTGTATTTTTCTTGTACATATTTTATAGAGATATACATATCCCACTTTTATATGGTGATAAACTGTAAGTGGGGACCCTTTAGATGAATATAAAATTTCTAGTTAATTAATTTGAATGTTTGCACTGCTCGGTTTTCAGCTTTATTTGAGGGAATATTTTGCTCATCTTTATCCGAAAAATTAGTGTATTTTCCTCGTACATATTTTATAGATATATACATATCCCACTTTTATATGGTGATAAACTGTAAGTTGGGACCCTTTAGATGAATACAAAATTATTAGTTAATTAATTTTATGTTGAATTTGCTCGTTTTTCAGCTTTGTTTGAAGGAATATTTTGCTCATCTTTATCCGAAAAATTAGTGTATTTTCCTCGTACATATTTTATAGAGATATACATATCCCACTTTATATGGTGATAAACTGTAAGTGAGGACCCTTTATTGAATATAAAATTATTAGTTAATTAATTTTTAAGTTGGCACTGCTCGTTTTTCAGTTTTATTTGAGGGAATATTTTGCTCATCTTTATCCGAAAAATTAGTGTATTTTCCTCGTACATATTTTATAGATATATACATATCCCACTTTTATATGGTGATAAACTGTAAGTGGGGACCCTTTAGATGAATATAAAATTATTAGTTAATTAATCTTAAAGTTGGCACTGCTCGTCCTTCAGCTTTGTTTGAGGGAATATTTTGCTCATCTTTATTCCAAAAATTAGTGTATTTTCCTCGTACATATTTTATAGAGATATACATATCCCACTTTTATATGGTGATAAAGTGTAAGTGGGGACCCTTTATTGAATATAAAATTATAAGTTAATTAATTTTAAAGTTGACATTGCTCGTTTTTCAGCTTTGTTTGAGGGAATATTTTGCTCATCTTTATCCGAAAAATTAGTGTATTTTCCTCGTCATATTTTATACAGATATACATATCCCACTTTTATATGGTGATAAACTCTAAGTTGGGACCCTTTAGATGAATATAAAATTATTAGTTAATTAATTTGAATGTTGGCACTGCTCGTTTTTCAGGTTTATTTGAGGGAATATTTTGCTCATCTTTATCCGAAAAATTAGTGTATTTTCCTCGTACATATTTCATAGAGATATACATATCCCACTTTTATATGGTGATAAACTGTAAGTGGGGACACTATAGATGAATATAAAATGATTTGTTAATTAATTTTAAAGTTGGCACTGCTCGTTTTTCAGCTTTATTTGAGGGAATATTTTGCTCATCTTTATCCGAAAAATTAGTGTATTTTTCTTGTACATATTTTATAGAGATATACATATCCCACTTTTATATGGTGATAAACTGTAAGTGGGGACCCTTTAGATGAATATAAAATTTCTAGTTAATTAATTTGAATGTTTGCACTGCTCGGTTTTCAGCTTTATTTGAGGGAATATTTTGCTCATCTTTATCCGAAAAATTAGTGTATTTTCCTCGTACATATTTTATAGATATATACATATCCCACTTTTATATGGTGATAAACTGTAAGTTGGGACCCTTTAGATGAATACAAAATTATTAGTTAATTAATTTTATGTTGAATTTGCTCGTTTTTCAGCTTTGTTTGAAGGAATATTTTGCTCATCTTTATCCGAAAAATTAGTGTATTTTCCTCGTACATATTTTATAGAGATATACATATCCCACTTTATATGGTGATAAACTGTAAGTGAGGACCCTTTATTGAATATAAAATTATTAGTTAATTAATTTTAAAGTTGACATTGCTCGTTTTTCAGCTTTGTTTGAGGGAATATTTTGCTCATCTTTATCCGAAAAATTAGTGTATTTTCCTCGTACATATTTTATACAGATATACATATCCCACTTTTATATGGTGATAAGCTGTAAGTGGGGACCCTTTAGATGAATATAAAATTATTAGTTAATTAATTTTAAAGTTGGCACTGCTCGTTTTTTAGCTTTGTTTGAGGGAATATTTTGCTCATCTTTATCCGAAAAATTAGCTTATTTTCCTCGTACATATTTTATAGAGATATACATATCCCACTTTTATATGGTGATAAACTGTAAGTGGGGACACTTCAGATGAATATAAAATTATTTGTTAATTAATTTTAAAGTTGGCATTGCTCGTTTTTCAGCTTTATTTGAGGGAATATTTTGCTCATCTTTATCCGAAAAATTAGTGTATTTTCCTCGTACATATTTTATAGAGTTATACATATCCCACTTTTATATGGTGATAAACTGTAAGTGGGAACCCCTTAATGAATATAAAATTATTAGTTTATTAATTTTAATATTGGCACTGCTCGTTTTTCAGCTTTATTTGAGGGAATATTAAGCTCAACGAAAAATTAGTGTATTTTCCTCGTACATATTTTATAGATATATACATATCCCACTTTTATATGGTGATAAACTGTAAGTGGGGACCCTTTAGATAAATATAAAATTATTAGTTCATTAATCTTAAAGTTGGCACTGCTCGTCTTTCAGCTTTGTTTGAGGGAATATTTTGCTCATCTTTATCCGAAAAATTAGTGTATTTTCCTCGTACATATTTTATACAGATATACATATCCCACTTTTATATGGTGATAAACTGTAAGTGGGGACCCTTTAGATGAATATAAAATTATTTGTTAATTAATTTTAAAGTTGACATTGCTCGTTTTTCAGCTTTGTTTGAGGGAATATTTTGCTCATCTTTATTCGAAAAATTAGTGTACTTTCTAGTACATATTTTATAGAGATATACATATCC
>NW_027657359.1:0-31070 GCF_964235325.1 Thermobia domestica | reverse complement strand
GTGCAATTCGAGACGATTTTTGGACTCTAGAAGACAATTTGTAGAGTTACTGAGCTCTTCCATAAATTTACTATTTATAGTACAGTTCTTAATCCTTATTATTGTTTTCAATCTATTTGTATTTCTAATATCTTTGAACGACAGAAAAATGTTTCTAGGAATATGAAAATTAGACTTCGTTAAACACATAATTGTGAAAACCAGGTGTTTCTCATCGTCCTTATGCGCAATAGCTGTAATGTTATGACCACAGTTAAGTTTGTAGTAATCAACAGAATAGAGTAGAACACATTGTTGAGCTTCATTCTTCATAGTCGGAACGGTCCCATGTGACACTATGGGAATTATAGAGAAGAAAACGAGCCACACGAAGGTATTCAAAGACTTCTTCATACTGATTCTTAAGTATATTTAATTGGTACTCTAATTGAACTAAGTTATTCCTACACGTTAATTATCTTAAAGCTGTCCGAGAAGTTCTCATTATCTGAAATAAATAAAACAGGAATTAATTTACTTTCTCTATAGAAATTTGCATAATCAGTTTAATATTAAACTAAAGCTATTTTAACTAAATTTACATATTTTATTGATATTGAAATAATTAGATAAATAAATTGTTCGGGTCAGAAATCACTTATAGAGGAAGAAACTTTAAAATGCTTTCTTATCCAAGAATCAAATGAACGATGGGTATTTATTACCAGCAAAAGTTTCTAAATAATAATAGACCTATCTCGTTTAATTTAGTTTCAAAAATTGGAATACTCACAAGTAAACCTTACGTTTGGGTGAATCGAGTTGCTGACTGAGACACATATGAGAAAGTAGTACTAAATGTGGTCAGTAATTCAGTGAAGTTTTAGGTGCGAAGCTCCAGGGGTTTAGGAGATACAGCTACCAGAACATCACATGGAAGTATAGAATAGTCTTCATACAGTTGGAGGTAAAAGCTCTGTAAGACCTCTTGTAACGGCAAAAGGTGAATAACAAATATATGGGTACATATTAGGACTAGGGGGAAGTCATATAGTAAGGGTATACCTGACGGCGGCCATCTTGAAATCCGCCATTTTGAATTAAGATTAAATTTTTAAAATAGGAATAGGATCATGTGATATATGATTTAAGGCGCAAATTTAATCAGAAGAGCAATGGTGACGTTAATTTTGATTTGCGCGCAATTGGTAAAAAGTTACAGGGAAATTAAATATTGTTGCTGCATATGTATTAGTCCTTTACCCCACCTTGTAAATTTTGTGTTAATGATAATAATTAAATAAAAAGCAGATGGATAAATATTAGGTCTATGGTAAGAGATGCCTTGATGTCGGCCATGTTCAAATCCGCCATTTTGAATCAGACAAAAGTTTTAAACAAAACGCATAACAGTGGCACCTTATTAATAGCAAATTTTACCATAACTCCAACGGTATAACCATTTTTGCTTTATCATTAACCAGCACAAAACTAATGGATCGCTCCTTACGACTACTGCTTTGACGGAATTGTTAACTAAAAATGTGTCAAGTGTAACTCGATTGCCTTTGTCAGGTGTGCTCACTGTGAGCAGAGCATTTGTGCAAGTCATGCACTCTTTTCTGAACTACATATTGATTGTACTAATTGAGGACTTTTCTGGAAGAAAGACCCAAGTTCAATTATGACTCAATTCCACTTTGGTCATTTTTCCTTAAATTAGCAACTTGTTTATGCGATAATAAATGCTGGTTAATGATAAAGCAAAAATGGTTATACCGTTGGATTTATGGTAAAATTTGCTATTAATAAGGTGTCACTGTTATGCGTTTTGTTTACAACTTGATACAAAACAGTTTTGTCTGATTCAAAATGGCGGATTTGAACATGGCCGACATCAAGGCATCTCTTACCATAGACCTAATATTTATCCATCTGCTTTTTATTTAATTATTATCATTAACACAAAATTTACAAGGTGGGGTAAAGGACCAATACATATACAGCAACAATACTTAATTTCCCTGTAACTTTTTACCAATTGCGCGTAAATCAAAATTAACGTCACCATTGTTCTTCTGATTAAATTTGCGCCTTAAATCATGTATCACATGACCCTATTCCTATTTTAAAAACTTAATCTTAATTCAAAATGGCGGATTTCAAGATGGCCGCCGTCAGGTATACCCTTACTATATGACTTCCCCCTAATTCTAATAAGTACCCATATATTTGTTATTCACCTTTTGTCGTTACAAGAGGTCTTACAGAGCTTTTACTTCCAACTGTATGAAGACTATTCTGTACTTCCATGTGATGTTCTGGTAGCTGTATCTCCTAAACCCCTGGAGCTTCGCACCTAAAACTTCACTGAAATACTGACCACATTTAGTACTACTTTCTCATATGTGTCTCAGTCAGCAACTCGATTCACCCAAACGTAAGGTTTACTTGTCAGATGCATATATTCTTAAGCGACTGTACACGGAAGAGTTTTCTGGTTTTCATTCCACAAGGAAGTAGTCTATCATAAGCAAGTTTGGGCAATTATTCGTTAAGAAAAAATTCTGCAAGTAAACTACGTGAAAAACTAGAAACAAATTGAAACAAAACGTTTTCCCCACTAGTTATTACAGCTCTGCTATAAAAGATTCTTTCGTTTTCAAACTCTATATCCAACGTACAAACGTTACACACACACATACACGCATATACCCAGACAGCACAATGCACGTACAGTACCCGCATAGTACATGTACAATTGCACGGATGCAACATGTGCATCATCTGTATAAATGCACGCCTGTACATGTGATGCACATATACATCACAAGTCCTATTCAACATCTTCACGTGCACGGGACATGTGCAATGCGCACGTACACGTTCTGCACAAGTGATTTACACCTACCGCGCAGGTGATTTACAAGTAACACGTATTCGATTTACATGTAGTGCACAGGTGATTTACATGTAAGACAGCGCTGATTTACACGTAGCACATAGGTGATTTACACGCAGTTCCCAGATGATTTACACGTACGACAGAGGTGATTTACACGTAGAACACAGGCGATTTACATGTAGGACAGAGATGATTTACATGTAACACACAGGAGATTTACACCCAGTACCCAGATGAATAACATGTAGGACAGAGGGGATTTACACGTAGCACATAGGTGATTTACATGTACGACAGAGGTAATTTACACGTACCACACAGGTGATTTACATGTAGGAAAGAGATTATATACATGCAGTACTCAGATGACTGACATGTAGGACACACGTGATTTCCTCATAGTGCAGAGGTGATGTAAAAGCATATTCGAGATGTAACGAAAAAAAAAAAGAGTTTATATATTTAGTGCCTTACGGAGCAACACCATCTGTAATACCAAAGATATCACCTTCAAAGTATACCACATATAACTAATAATTGTCAGTGAGAATTTTACTTTTCGAGTTTATTATTTGCAACGAGCAGAGCTTTAGGTAGTATCTTTGATATGTTTGGCAAGTAACAAATAACGCAACATATTCTGCTGTAATCGGCCACGAAAATAATTTTGTAAACCTATGAACAGTCTGACAGTAGTTACATTAGTACAGTCCTGCCACCTGTTGATCTTGTATCCTAGCTCAGCGGACGTTATGGAGTTTTTACAATAATTCAGCTGTCATTCGTCGAAAAGTCTCTATAACACCGCCTGGAGGAAAAACGACACCTACCTAAACGGAGGTTACTTTATATTGTTGACGAGAATGAGAGTAAAAGAATGAAAGTAAAAGTATACACTTGCACGGTATTATGGACGTCTCATACACACGTGCAAATGCACATGCGCACACAATGGCTTAAGTACCGGTAATTTGAATGTGTTTCATCCACGCAAATGCACATCTGCACATGCACGGCTCAAGCATTGGTTATGTACGTGCACTGCATCCACGCAAGTGCACATGTGTACATAACGGCTACAGCACGGGTTATATAAATATGTGCTTCGTCCATGCAAATGCACATGTGCACATAACGGCTTAAGCACGGGTTACGTACGTGCGCTGCATCCATGCAAATGCACATTAGTACATAACGGCTTAGGCACGGGTTATATAAATGTGTGCTTTATCCATGCAAATGCACATGTGCACATAACGGCTTAAGCACGTGTTACGTACGTGCGCTGCATCCATGCAAAAGCGCATGTGTACATAATGGCTTAAGCACGGGTTATATAAATGTGTGCTTTATCCATGCAAATGCACATGTGCAAATAACGGCTTATGCACGGGTTTCGTACGTGTTCTTCATCCATGCAATTGCACATGTGCATGTAACGGCTTAGGCACAGGTTATATAAATGTGTGCTTTATCCATGCAAATGCACATGTGCACATACACGACTTAGTCACTGTTTTTGTACGTGTGCATAACCCACGCAAATGCACATGTACACATACACGGGCTATGTATGTGTGCTTCATCCACTCAAATTAACGTGTACGGCTTATGCACGGGTTATGTATGTGTTCATCATCCACACAAATACACATGTGCACATGTACGGCTTATGCATGGATAGTGCACATGTGTCGTACACGTACGTGTTGTCTGTGTATATATATATTCTGAGAACATCGGTTCTGGTTCTGGGACCCGAACTCATTTTCTCAAAAAAAAATGAGTTTCGGTTCTGGAACTAAAAGTAATTGTTCTGAGAATATCGGTTCTGATTCAGGAACCAAAACTAATTTCTAAAAATATTTTAAAAAACCGAAAATAAAAAAAAGAAAAAAAAGTTTCGTATCCAGTATCAACATTATTTTTCTGAGAATATCTTTCCGAACCAAAACACATTAAAAAAAAAAAAAAATTGGTATCGGTTCTAGAACGAAAAGAAACAAAAACCCAATTACACCTATCAGTTGCATTACCGTTAACAACCCTAATTTAAAAGCACTGGACATTTTTTCTGAGCCCCATGATAAAAGGACCTGTGAATCGAGCAGAGCATTCCATTCCACATGTCCTATTACCTTTTTTACTTACGTTTTGCTTCATCCTTTGATCTGCAACTATTTCTGATTAAAGCATTTTAACAAGGGACATCACCCAATTGTCCGGCTCCAATTTCAATGAAATTTTTCTAGCTGATAGAGGACATATATGTATTATTTGTGATGACAGAAATTTTTACTATGGTGCATGTTTTCTATTTTTTTATAATTTTTAAGAGTTGTGATATGGTTATTAGAGATTACTACAGAAGTCCCTTACTAATCTTTGTAAACGGAGCGTTAATGCATGAACAACCATGTAGATACATATAAGGCCTAGGGGGAAGTTGTATGGTAGGTATGACCTTGACGGCAGCTATTTTGAAATCCGCCATTTTGAATTAAGGTCAAGTTTTTTTTATATGGGAATAGGGTAATATGATATATAATTTCGGGCTAGAATTTAATCAGGAAGACATGCTGAAGCTAATTTTGAGATACACCCATTTGGGGAAGAGTTACAGGCATTTAATTGTTCACTTACTACGTGCGAAAGTCCCTTACCTTCGCTTCTAACCCACGTATTAATGATAATAAGTGGATAAAAACTTAGGTAATACATGTTATGCCTAGAGAGAAGTGATACGGTAAGGGTATTCTTGACGGCAGTCATCTTGAAATCCGCCATTTTGAATTAAAGTGAAGTTTGAAAAATGAAAGCTATAGGATGTGACACCTCATTTTAATAGCAAATTTTCCCGAAAAGCCAATGGTATGCTTATTTTTGTTCTATAGTTAACCAGTTTGAATTTAGGGCTGCTTTTAATGTGCATCAAACTTCCATTATTCGATCTTTCAAATTGGCAACACTCCTAATTTTCACCGCATGTTTTAAGATTCCAACTGGCACTTTGCAATTGTTACCATGGCTCATGTTTTCTAAATTTATTACATTTTTTAAGAGTTGCTATTTGTCAGTTCGTGAATAGTGTTGGGATAAGCAACCAGCAATCTTTCTGAATTTTGAAGACTTGCAATGTAATTATTTATTTTAAACAGGAATATATGAACCTATGCACCTATGTAACGTAAAGAAATAAAAATGAAATTATAACCAAATAGTGTTATACGAACACAGAATTGTCAGGAATTGTAGCCTGCATGTTGCGCAAACGACAAACAATAAAATATTTTTAATAAATACAACTTTGAAAGAACAGCATCAATGATAGAAAATATCAAAGAGGCATAATATAACTGTTCCCAAAACATTGTACCATGAACATAATATGCAAACAGGTAACTTGTTTATTAAGAGGTGTAACTTAATGAGTTCCCGATCAATACTGATTATAAATCTTACAAACATGAATCATCGACAACAATCGCTAGAAAACGAATGACTTTTTGTCTGACTAGCTAAAAAAATGCCATAGAAAATAAATAAATAAATATACAATAAAGAAATTGATATAAAACAAAACAAAAGATCCTTAATTAACACAAGAATCGTATTTCGTTTTTCTTTTTGAAGTGTATTTTCATTTCATTTTTCGTCTCATCTAATATACAAGTTACGTCTTCAGTATTACCTGAATGGAAAGTTGGAGTTGTTTCGTTATGCGATGATTCATGTCAGTAAACTAGTTTTTGAAGGGCAGGTATAGGAAATGAATAATTACATGGCAAGTCTTCAAAATTCAGAAAGATTGCTGGTTGCTTATCCCAACACTATTCACGAACTGACAAATAACAACTCTTAAAAAATGTAATAAATTTAGAAAACATGAGCAATGGCAACAATTTCAAAGTGCCAGTTGGAATCTTAAAACATGCGGTGAAAATTAGGAGTGTTGCCGATTTGAAAGATCGAATAATGGAAGTTTGATGCACATTAAAAGCAGCCCTAAATTCATCCTGATTAACTATAGAACTAAAATAAGCATACCATTGGCTTTTTGGAAAAAATGCTATTAAAATGAGGTGTCACATGCTATAGCTTTCATTTTTCAAACTTCACTTTAATTCAAAATGGCGGATTTAAAGATGGCTGCCGTCAGGGATACTCTTACCATACCACTTCCCTCTAGGCATAACATGTATTACCTAAGTTTTTATCCACTTATTATCAGTAATACGCGGGTTAGAAGCGAAGATAAGGGACTTTCGCACGTAGTAAGTGAACAATTAAATGTCTGTAACTCTTCCCCAAATGGGTGTATCTCAAAACTAGCTTCACCAGATCTTCCTGATTAAATTCTAGCCCGAAATTATATATCATATTACCCTATTCCCATATAAAAAACTTGACCTTAATTCAAAATGGCGGATTTCAAGATGGCTGCCGTCAAGATCATACCTACCATACAACTTCTCCCTAGGCCTTATATGTATCTACATGGTTGTTCATGCATTAACGTTCCGTTTACAAAGATTAGTAAGGGACTTCTGTAGTAATCTCTAATAACCATATCACAACTCTTAAAAAATTATTTAAAAAATAGAAAACATGCACCATAGCAAAAATTTCTGTCATCACAAATAATACATATATGTCCTCTATCAGCTGGAAAAATTTCATTGAAATCGGAGCCGTACAATTGGGTGATGTCCCTTGTAAGTTGCAGACATAATACTGTAACATCGCATTAACAAAAAACAATAATCTATTTTGAAGTAAAAAAAATAGTTAGGTTTTAAACTTTAAATAATTAAGCTCTCCCTTCCCTCCAAGAACAAACTCTTCTTTTCTTTTAGTATGTTTGTGTGTATGTTCGTTGAGAGATAGGGCTGTGAGTAGATTCTGCCCATGACAGCAATAAGTGTAGATACGCAACTGTATGTAACAGGATCATGATTGCATAAAGTTTGCAACTGAAAGTTGTCTTGCAAGCTCTCTCGTGGCTAAGCGGGTAGCGTATGCGTATTTGGCGTAGGAGACCCTGGTTCGATTCCCGGTAGGAACTCATGTGGTTAGGATTCCACGTTGAACTCCAAATCTCGTATTGCAGCGCTGCTGAAAGGGATTTTTTTAAACCTGAAAGTCAAATAAAAATTTAGTTCGAAAGGGTGCGTAAGAAAGAAATGCTGAAATACATTAAAAACTCCTTTTTTTCGCTTTTTCCCGAATTTTCCGTTTTTACCCAATGTTAAATATGGCCTTGGTAAAAAAAACGATAGAAACATCTCTTGTTTTACTTTTTCTCGACCTTTTACAACATTTGTACGAATGATTCAGCTTAGAGGGGAGTGTATAAAATTCAGGACGGAAGGACCGATGAAATAACAGATAGACAGAATCCAAAAAATATTTTTACAAAATGTAGGGACGTGAAATGTGTCAATTTGTTGATATCTCGAGTTCTATCTTTTCAAATCCAGCATATTTTCTTTTCTCCTATTGTCGTTCGAATTTTTAAAAAAGAAAAAAAAGTTCAAAATATGTGTGTTTGGAGAGTGTATGTATATATATGTATAACTATAACTATGTATGTATGTACAACTATGTATGTATGTACAACTATGTATGTATATACAGGGTGTCTCAAAAGTCCCCTATTAAGTCCCCTTACCACCCCTATTAAAATCCAAATGGATATACTTTCAGCGAATTTGATGTGGTAGGTGAACTTGAGGGTTAGGGGGACACTTTCTGGCGTAGGTTGCGCAGACCGCCGCCATCTCGGTGCCGCCATCTTGAATTTAACTTTTTTATTACAACGCTACGTGGGTGATGTGATACATGATCATAGGCTAGAATTTCACCAGAAAAACGAATCTGAAGTCAAAATGCATTTATCTTTATGTGGTAAACAGTTATCCACAATTGAAGTTGTGAATTTGACTGTGTTTCTTTTGTGTTGCAGGTTGTGAATCATGACGTTAATGAGGGACGAACGCATCCAGATCATCAAAATATGGGGCTGGAGGAGTGCCCGCGCAGTGGCTGCCGATTTCAATGCGCGTCATCCACAACGAGCACCTGTATCACATGTTGCAGTGGCACGGTTATTGACGAAATTCGAGGAAACGGGAACAGTTATGGATAGACCCCGTAGTGGACGGCCAAGGACAGCCACGGACAAAGAAACAGCTACTGCCGTGCTGGCCTCCTTCTCGAAGTCGCTGCAGCGAAGTACACGTCGTTTAGTAATGCACTGTGCTGTGAATCACAGTTCAGTGCACAGGGTGCTCCAAAGGTATAAGTGGCACCCATATAAGATGCAATTGCAGCAACATTTATCGGAGGACGATCCCGATCGTCGCGTCCAGTTTTGCGGGTGGGATAT
This sequence comes from Thermobia domestica, assembly GCF_964235325.1. Taxonomy (NCBI): domain Eukaryota; kingdom Metazoa; phylum Arthropoda; class Insecta; order Zygentoma; family Lepismatidae; genus Thermobia; species Thermobia domestica. The sequence goes on along the minus strand of NW_027657359.1, from coordinate 21,798 downwards.
TGAGCAATTGAGGGTAAATCCGCAGTTTGCTATGCAGATACTTTTTTCGGATGAAACCCATTTCTACGTAAATGGTGAGGTCAATAGGCAAAACATGCGCTAATGGTCCCGTGACAACCCCGCTTGGACAGATCCCTCGAAAATGACCGGTGCAGGGAAAACTATGGTATGGGCAGGCATATGGGGAACAAAGATTGTCGGTCCGTTTTTCATTCCAGGAACGTTAAATGCAAACCGATACCTCGCGTTGTTGCAGGAAAACATAATGCCGGCTCTGATGTCCGAGGATGGTAGCTTTCCCAGGTTCTTCCAACAAGATGGTGCGCCTCCCCATTATGGCAACCAGGTGCGTCAGTTCCTGGATGAACAATTTCCTGGGACATGGATTGGTGGACGTGGAGCAGTGGAATGGCCTGCCCGATCACCAGACTTAACTCCCCTTGACTTCTACCTGTGAGGACATGTGAAGGCTATGATGTATGCTGTGAAAATTCGTGATGTTCACCATCTGGAACAACGTATCATGGCTGCCTGTGAACAAATATCCCCAGAAACCTTAATACGTGTCCATAGCAATTAGAAGAAGCGTCTGAACACGTGCATTGCGCAGCACGGACAACATGTTGAGCACATTATGTAATACAAAAGTCACACCTGCAATTGCGGATAACTGTTTACCACATAAAGATAAATGCATTTTGACTTCAGATTCGGTTTTCTGGTGAAATTCTAGCCTATGATCATGTATCACATGACCCACGTAGCGTTTGTAATAAAAAAGTTAAATTCAAGATGGCGGCCGTCCGCGTACCCTACGCCAGAAAGTGTCTCCCTAATCCTCAAGTTCACCTACCACATCAAATTCGCTGAAAGTATATCCATTTGGATTTTAATAGGGGTGGTAAGGGACTTTTGAAACACCCTGTATATGTATATCTATGTATATGTCTCTTATATATGAGGAACTTCAAGAGGAATACTGAGATATAATATCCAAATGATAATCCTTCCCTGTCATAGTTTGAAGTACATTAAATATGATGCTGCGTTCTACTACCATAATCTGATAAATTGTTAATATTATTACCAGTTTGTAGCCATAGGTTAATGATATAAATAGTTTTAGAAGAGTATAAAGTGTATTAAACTCTTGCATATATTGAATAACAAAAAGGAACTGCTATTCAAAAAATACATCGCGGAGTCTTATAGTAGGATCAGAATGTTAATATAGAGTATATAATCTTCAACCAAATACCTTATTGTACTGAAAAGAAATTAATGTTAAATAATATAATTACTGTAGATACCTACCTTATACTAGATTAGTGTTAATCATAATCCATTGTATAGGCGATGTCAAAATTCAGAATCTTCACAATTTATACAGCGTTTTCTTCGGAGTTGAAAGAAGAATTATGTTGCAAGCTTATTCACTGAATGTGCAAACAATTGGTAGCTTGAGATTTGTAAACCAGTTAGAGGCATCTAAAATTAAAAAGGGCCGAAAAGAGAGAGAGTAAAATTTGAGGAACTTGTTTGCCTTGGTAGACTATTTGGATTTTTTTTCTTTTTTGTGGTGCTAATGTACACGTTTACATCCAAGAACAGGTACGTTTAAAAAAAATAAAAAGTGAAATACATTAATATACTTTTAAAGTTAGCTTTAGTTTACGGATAAAGAAAAGAAAAAGGAGAGAGAGAGAGAGAAAGAACTTAATTACATTTGAAACAAACGTTTAAAACTTGATTTCTATCTATATATTTTTCCTCTCTATATAACAAATATATTTACAGAGTGCTCTTACACTTTATAGGCAACGAAAGAGACGTCTTTTTAATGGAACAAATATATTACAAAGAAGAATTACAACTTTAAACATAGTTAGTTGTAATACTTCACGATATGTTCGTTTTTCAACAATTTGCGAAGTGACACTATTCTATTTGAGGCAACTATAACATGAAAAAGCTTTGAGTTTTTGCTTTTGCAAATTTATGTCACATCAGTTTATGAAGAACGGGACATACCATTAGCGTGAGCTCCAAACCCCGACTGAGGTTTTAATCCGGCGAACTGGGTAACCAATGCTGACAATACATGCTTTTCCTACCATACTTCTCATCCTCCCAGGTCGCTGGATCATAGTAGTAGGGGTCCGCGTATGCCCGAATGACTCATCCTCACTCTCTTTTACGACCAGGGTGAAAGGTCAATGACCTGGCCCAGGGTCAATGACCTAGGGGTACTTAGGACCACCCCCTCTAAATTTTGGCAGGGGTACCTTGGCCCACCCCCTAAATTTTGGCAGGGGTACATAGGACCACCCCCCTTAAATTTCGGAAATTGCCAAATCTAAAAATTTGGTATGGTAGCCTAGGACCATAGTATGTACCCCTATTAGTATTGGGTGTCTATGTCGTTCCCTTTCATGGGTAAAAAATTGCCAAAAATTCAAATTTCGGGGGTTTTTGACCTAATTTATCCTCTTGGATGAGGTGTTATTACCCTATATGGTTATATGGGTGTATACAGGGGTCCATTCCCTTTCATAAGACATGGGTATATTAATGTACCCCTTGAAAAATTTGGGAGGGGTACCTTGGCCCACCCCTTAAATTTTGGAAATTGTCCAATTTAAACATTTGGTATTATAGTATAGGACCCTAATATGTATTATGATAAATTTGGATGGTCCACCTCGTTCCCTTTTAGGGGTACCAAATTGCCAAAATATAAACGTAAGCAATACGTTATACCACGTGTTTGGTTTTGACCTAATTTATCCCCTTTGATGAGGTGTTATTATCCTATATAGTTATATGGTCATGTATAGGGGTCCATTACCTATCATAAGACATGGGTATATTAATGCACCCCTTGAAAAATTTGGGAGGGGTACCTTGGCCCACCCCTTCAATTTTGGAAATTGCCAAATCTAAAAATTTGGTGTGGTAGCCTAGGACCATAGTATGTACCTCTATCAGTATTGGGTGTCTATGTCGTTCCCTTTCATGGGTAAAAAATTGCCAAAAATTTAAATTTCGGGGTTTTTTGACCTAATTTATCCCCTTTGATGAGGTATTATTACCCTATATAGTTATATGGACGTATACAGGGGTCCATTACTTTTCATAACATATGGGTATATTAATGCACCCCTTGAAAAATTTGGGAGGGGTACCTTGGCCCACCCCTTAAATTTTGGAAATTGACCAATTTAAACATTGGGTATTATAGTACAGGACCCTAATATGTATCATGATAAATTTGGGCGGTCCACCTCGTTTCCTTCCAGGGGCACAAAATTGCCAAAATATAAACGTAAGCAAGACGTTATACCACGTGTTTGGTCTTTTGGCCCAATTTATCCTCTTGGATGAGGTTCTATTACCTTATATGGTTATATGGTTATGTACAGGGGTCCATTACCTATCATAAGACATAGGTACATTTGTGCACTCCTTTAAAAATTTGGGAGGGGTACTTTGGCCCACCCTTAAATTTTGGAAATTGCTCATTTTATATATTTGGTATTATAGTACTGGACCCTAACATGTATTATGATAAATTTGGGTAGTTCACCTTGTTCCCTTTTAGTACAGGACCTCATTATGTATCATGATAAATTTGGATGGTCCATCTCGTTCCCTTTCATGGGTACGAAATTGCCAAATTTAGGTACAACCACGTGTTTGTTTTTTGATTTAATTTATTCCCTTGGATGAGGTCCTATTACCTTATATGGTTATATGGCCATGTATAGGGGTCCATTTCCTATCATAAGACATAGGTACATTTTTGCACGCCTTTAAATTTTTGGGAGAGGTACCTTCGCCCACCCCTTTAATTTTGGAAATTGTTCAATTTAAACACTTGGTATTACAGTATAGGACCCTAATATGGATCACTATAAATTTGGGTGGTCCACATCGTTCCCTTTTTAGGGGTACAAAATTGCCAAATTTTAGTACAACCACGTGTTTGGTCTTTTGGCCCAATGTATCCTCTTGGATGATGTCCTATTACCTTATATGGTTATATTGTAATGTATAGGTGTTCATTTCCTATCATAAGACATAGGTACATTGGTGCACCCCTTTCAATTTTAGGAGAGGTACGTACCTTGGCCCGCCCCTTAAATTTTGGAATTTTTTTGATTTAAGCATTCGGTATTATAGTACAGGACCTTAATATGTATCATGATAAATTTGGATGGTCCACATCGTCCACTTTCATGGGTACGAAATTGCCAAAATATAAACGTAAGCAATACGTTGTACCACGTGTTTGACATTTTGACCCAATTTATCTCTTGGATGAGGTCCTATTACCTTATATGTTTATATGGTTATGTATAGGGGTCTATTCCCTATCATAAGACATAGGTACATTTGTGCACCCCTTTAAAATTTGTTAGGGGTACCTTGGCCCATCCCTTAAATTTTAGAAATTGCTCATTTTTATATATATTTGGTATTATAGTACTGGACCCTAACATGTATTATGATAAATTTGGGTGGTTTACCTCGTTTCTCTTTCATGGGTACATGTTATATGGGTATGTACAGAGGTTTATTACCTTTATATGTTTATGTTCCCTTTTAAATTTGGGGACTTATCAAATAACAAAATTCGGTAAACCTTTTTCTAGGACCCAATGTATCCTCTTGGATGAGGTCCTATTACCTTATATGGTTATATTGTAATGTATAGGTAGATGTTGGTGTTCCTCTTATGGCCAAATATTCAAAATTTAAAGGTTATTGACCGGCTTTATTATTGAATAAGTACAGGATTTATTACTTTTTCATAACACACAGGTGTATTTGTGTACCAATCTTAAATTTTGGGAGGGGTACATTTCTTATTGTCATATCAATAATTGGTAATGGTTCTTAAAATTGGATAGTATCTCATTCATTGGGTAAATCATTGTGATCACGTGATCAGGACATTGGAACATTGAAACTTTGTAGGATAATTTGAGAATTGCGTCATTGGTTTTGATTATTCCCGCCAAATATAAACGTAAGCAAGACGTTGTACCACGTGATTGTCCTTGATGAGGTAGTGTACAGGGATTCATTTCCTTTGTTGTGGTACTTCTTAAGTTTGAGTACACACACACTTCTAGAAAACAGTTGGTTCTACTCAGGTAAACAATTGACGGACATTATTGACATTATTGAACATATAATGATATGATTAACTCTAAGACTTAGGTATATCAAGAGAAGTATTCTTTAAATTTGGGAATGGTGATAAACAGAATTTTAACATAAGGTGCGAAATTTGAAACAATACATTGAACTTTAGGCACAGCTCATAGTCTAAGATCTTTGGTGGTGATTGATTTGAAATCTGATAGCTAACCTTATTGAATTTTATGACTCATAGACGAAAGGCAATACATGCTACAACACTGGCAAAGTTATTATTAATGCAATTTGATTGGTTGATCACTATCTGTCGTGCAATCTGATTGGCTGATCACTATCTTTCGTGCAATCTGATTGGTTGATGATTTTCAAATCTTTGCTGTATTCAGTTTTAAGTTTTGTTTAACATTTAAAAATCTTGGTTTCGTTCAACATTTTGCACTCACTGATAAATATGATCAAAACCGTTTATTTGTTAATCGAATAGTTAAAAACCGGATAAAGTTTGACGGTTAACCGTGAAACGTAAATTTTTTTTGCTTGAAATTTTTTGTTTGAAAATTTTTTCGTTTCAAAATTTTGTTTGAGATTTTTTCGTTTGAAATTTTTGTTTGAAATTTTTTTCGTTTGAAAATTTTTGTTCGAAAATTTTGTTTAAAATTTTTTGTTTAAAATTTTTCGTTTCCAAATTTTTTGTTTGAAATTTTTTGTTTCAAAATTTTGTTTGAAATTTTTTTCGTTTCAAAATTTTGTTTCAAAGATTTTTGTTCTCGAAATTTTTGTTTTCAAAGTTTGAGTTGACATTTTTAAAAGTTTGTGCACTTATTAGTAAAGAACCGGAACTGTTTAGAGCAAAAACCTTTGACAACATTGTGGTGCAATAGTACACGTCAGAACCTGGGTTTGTACTTGAAATGAAAAAACACAATTCATTGAAATGGATCATTTTATTACACTCCACATACATCCATACCAGATAGTGGTTCTGGATATTGTCGATACAATGTATTTTGAACTTCTTGCACTAGTTTGTCTTTAGCATATAATTTTAATTCCAGTTGAAGTCTTTTAAGGTCTAGTGCAATATCAATTGGTGGAAACTCAATGTCCATTTGATCACAAATAAACTGTTTATCAATACAGGTATGCACCCACGAACGATGTTGACAACCATCACAATATCTAGATACATGTTGTACAATATGCATAACACATTTTTCAAAATAGTACTTTTTCAGGAATATACTAGTTTTGTTACACACTTCCACTGCATGTTTCGCACACTGAAATACGCTGATGAATTTGTTCCATTCCGTTTGTGTTAGATACACCATGTTGCGAGGGACATGAAATGTACTCTTTTTACGTAACAGCACCATCTTCTCTTCGAGGACTGTACGCAGCACCACTTCATGATTTGAGCCTAATGATTTGACTATGGTCACATTTAGCTCATCATGAAAATAATCGTTCATTTGGTCGATTCGTGAACATAATATTTGCCATTCTTCACAGGTCAGTTGTACACCAAATTGTTCTGCTTTGCCCAATCGAATCACTGGTTCAAATGTTCTAGCACTGATACCAATCATCACATGTTTTGTTTGAAATATATTTATTGGATAATAGCTTGCGAAGATGAACTCTTTATCGTTAGAAGTACACATCTTTCCTCCTGAAAAGCACTTGCTCAAATGATTTCGTGGGATGACACTGCATTGGTTGATTTATAGTTATTGCTGACGTCATTGGTAAGGAATGTGCTGACGTTTGAATTTATGATTTCATCACAGTTGCTGACGTCATGGCGACCAACCAAATTCATACAACTACAGCTGACGTCATTGGAAAGAAATGTGCTGATTCATGATTTCATCACAATTGCTGTGTACTAAATTCAAGTTGATGACTTCGACCCAAGAATCCTTTGTAACATAAAGATACAGATCCAGTATTTAAGAAACGCAGTAGTTCTTCTTGTTTTGATGCTTCCATGGGTAAATATCTTGCTGGTAAAATTATATTCTTATCATTTTCAAGCTTCACTACGATTCTTACTCCAAACTTTGTAGGGATCATTTGGCTAGCTAAGATTCTATAAGGTACATTTTGTTGTAAATCAGTAATCTTGGTAAATGATTTCATCACATCACGTGTGTTTAGAAACTGCAGACAAGTAGCCATGATGATGTTATCATGAATACTAACTCGAACGATACTTATATATGATGCAAAACTGATGACGTTGCATGATCATGTTCTGACGTGCACCACAACGTTGCCAGATGTTTTTGTTCTAAACAGTTCCGACTAGTGCATACCTGTATTGATAAACAGTTTATTTGTGATCAAATGGACATTGAGTTTCCACCAATTGATATTGCACTAGACCTTAAAAGACTTCAACTGGAATTAAAATTATATGCTAAAGACAAACTAGTGCAAGAAGTTCAAAATACATTGTATCGACAATATCCAGAACCACTATCTGGTATGGATGTATGTGGAGTGTAATAAAATGATCCATTTCAATGAATTGTGTTTTTTCATTTCAAGTACAAACCCAGGTTCTGACGTGTACTATTGCACCACAATGTTGTCAAAGGTTTTTGCTCTAAACAGTTCCGGTTCTTTACTAATAAGTGCACAAACTTTTAAAAATGTCAACTCAAACTTTGAAAACAAAAATTTCGAGAACAAAAATCTTTGAAACAAAATTTTGAAACGAAAAAAATTTCAAACAAAATTTTGAAACAAAAAATTTCAAACAAAAAATTTGGAAACGAAAAATTTTAAACAAAAAATTTTAAACAAAATTTTCGAACAAAAATTTTCAAACGAAAAAAATTTCAAACAAAAATTTCAAACGAAAAAATCTCAAACAAAATTTTGAAACGAAAAAATTTTCAAACAAAAAATTTCAAGCAAAAAAAATTTACGTTTCACGGTTAACCGTCAAACTTTATCCGGTTTTTAACTATTCGATTAACAAATAAACGGTTTTGATCATATTTATCAGTGAGTGCAAAATGTTGAACGAAACCAAGATTTTTAAATGTTAAACAAAACTTAAAACTGAATACAGCAAAGATTTGAAAATCATCAACCAATCAGATTGCACGAAAGATAGTGATCAGCCAATCAGATTGCACGACAGATAGTGATCAACCAATCAAATTGCATTAATAATAACTTTGCCAGTGTTGTAGCATGTATTGCCTTTCGTCTATGAGTCATAAAATTCAATAAGGTTAGCTATCAGATTTCAAATCAATCACCACCAAAGATCTTAGACTATGAGCTGTGCCTAAAGTTCAATGTATTGTTTCAAATTTCGCACCTTATGTTAAAATTCTGTTTATCACCATTCCCAAATTTAAAGAATACTTCTCTTGATATACCTAAGTCTTAGAGTTAATCATATCATTATATGTTCAATAATGTCAATAATGTCCGTCAATTGTTTACCTGAGTAGAACCAACTGTTTTCTAGAAGTGTGTGTGTACTCAAACTTAAGAAGTACCACAACAAAGGAAATGAATCCCTGTACACTACCTCATCAAGGACAATCACGTGGTACAACGTCTTGCTTACGTTTATATTTGGCGGGAATAATCAAAACCAATGACGCAATTCTCAAATTATCCTACAAAGTTTCAATGTTCCAATGTCCTGATCACGTGATCACAATGATTTACCCAATGAATGAGATACTATCCAATTTTAAGAACCATTACCAATTATTGATATGACAATAAGAAATGTACCCCTCCCAAAATTTAAGATTGGTACACAAATACACCTGTGTGTTATGAAAAAGTAATAAATCCTGTACTTATTCAATAATAAAGCCGGTCAATAACCTTTAAATTTTGAATATTTGGCCATAAGAGGAACACCAACATCTACCTATACATTACAATATAACCATATAAGGTAATAGGACCTCATCCAAGAGGATACATTGGGTCCTAGAAAAAGGTTTACCGAATTTTGTTATTTGATAAGTCCCCAAATTTAAAAGGGAACATAAACATATAAAGGTAATAAACCTCTGTACATACCCATATAACATGTACCCATGAAAGAGAAACGAGGTAAACCACCCAAATTTATCATAATACATGTTAGGGTCCAGTACTATAATACCAAATATATATAAAAATGAGCAATTTCTAAAATTTAAGGGATGGGCCAAGGTACCCCTAACAAATTTTAAAGGGGTGCACAAATGTACCTATGTCTTATGATAGGGAATAGACCCCTATACATAACCATATAAACATATAAGGTAATAGGACCTCATCCAAGAGATAAATTGGGTCAAAATGTCAAACACGTGGTACAACGTATTGCTTACGTTTATATTTTGGCAATTTCGTACCCATGAAAGTGGACGATGTGGACCATCCAAATTTATCATGATACATATTAAGGTCCTGTACTATAATACCGAATGCTTAAATCAAAAAAATTCCAAAATTTAAGGGGCGGGCCAAGGTACGTACCTCTCCTAAAATTGAAAGGGGTGCACCAATGTACCTATGTCTTATGATAGGAAATGAACACCTATACATTACAATATAACCATATAAGGTAATAGGACATCATCCAAGAGGATACATTGGGCCAAAAGACCAAACACGTGGTTGTACTAAAATTTGGCAATTTTGTACCCCTAAAAAGGGAACGATGTGGACCACCCAAATTTATAGTGATCCATATTAGGGTCCTATACTGTAATACCAAGTGTTTAAATTGAACAATTTCCAAAATTAAAGGGGTGGGCGAAGGTACCTCTCCCAAAAATTTAAAGGCGTGCAAAAATGTACCTATGTCTTATGATAGGAAATGGACCCCTATACATGGCCATATAACCATATAAGGTAATAGGACCTCATCCAAGGGAATAAATTAAATCAAAAAACAAACACGTGGTTGTACCTAAATTTGGCAATTTCGTACCCATGAAAGGGAACGAGATGGACCATCCAAATTTATCATGATACATAATGAGGTCCTGTACTAAAAGGGAACAAGGTGAACTACCCAAATTTATCATAATACATGTTAGGGTCCAGTACTATAATACCAAATATATAAAATGAGCAATTTCCAAAATTTAAGGGTGGGCCAAAGTACCCCTCCCAAATTTTTAAAGGAGTGCACAAATGTACCTATGTCTTATGATAGGTAATGGACCCCTGTACATAACCATATAACCATATAAGGTAATAGAACCTCATCCAAGAGGATAAATTGGGCCAAAAGACCAAACACGTGGTATAACGTCTTGCTTACGTTTATATTTTGGCAATTTTGTGCCCCTGGAAGGAAACGAGGTGGACCGCCCAAATTTATCATGATACATATTAGGGTCCTGTACTATAATACCCAATGTTTAAATTGGTCAATTTCCAAAATTTAAGGGGTGGGCCAAGGTACCCCTCCCAAATTTTTCAAGGGGTGCATTAATATACCCATATGTTATGAAAAGTAATGGACCCCTGTATACGTCCATATAACTATATAGGGTAATAATACCTCATCAAAGGGGATAAATTAGGTCAAAAAACCCCGAAATTTAAATTTTTGGCAATTTTTTACCCATGAAAGGGAACGACATAGACACCCAATACTGATAGAGGTACATACTATGGTCCTAGGCTACCACACCAAATTTTTAGATTTGGCAATTTCCAAAATTGAAGGGGTGGGCCAAGGTACCCCTCCCAAATTTTTCAAGGGGTGCATTAATATACCCATGTCTTATGATAGGTAATGGACCCCTATACATGACCATATAACTATATAGGATAATAACACCTCATCAAAGGGGATAAATTAGGTCAAAACCAAACACGTGGTATAACGTATTGCTTACGTTTATATTTTGGCAATTTGGTACCCCTAAAAGGGAACGAGGTGGACCATCCAAATTTATCATAATACATATTAGGGTCCTATACTATAATACCAAATGTTTAAATTGGACAATTTCCAAAATTTAAGGGGTGGGCCAAGGTACCCCTCCCAAATTTTTCAAGGGGTACATTAATATACCCATGTCTTATGAAAGGGAATGGACCCCTGTATACACCCATATAACCATATAGGGTAATAACACCTCATCCAAGAGGATAAATTAGGTCAAAAACCCCCGAAATTTGAATTTTTGGCAATTTTTTACCCATGAAAGGGAACGACATAGACACCCAATACTAATAGGGGTACATACTATGGTCCTAGGCTACCATACCAAATTTTTAGATTTGGCAATTTCCGAAATTTAAGGGGGGTGGTCCTATGTACCCCTGCCAAAATTTAGGGGGTGGGCCAAGGTACCCCTGCCAAAATTTAGAGGGGGTGGTCCTAAGTACCCCTAGGTCATTGACCCTGGGCCAGGTCATTGACCTTTCACCCTGGTCGTAAAAGAGAGTGAGGATGAGTCATTCGGGCATACGCGGACCCCTACTACTATCATGGAACCCGCCATGGCAATTCTAGTTTGAAATTAGTGTTTAAGGACACTTTCACATATGAGCAGAATTGAATTACAGGGTTTATCGTTATTCAACTTCATTCTTTTGTATCTTTTGTAGCAAACACCCTCGTAGTTAAGTGGGTAGCATTCGTTACTTTCTGCAAAGCACATGATTGGATTCATTGTTAGAAATAAAAAATATGTGCTAAAGCAAAAATATGATTCTTTTTTGGACATGCTAAGAGATTTACTGGAGAAAACAAAAGTAGGAGGTCTATAAAAACAGAGGCATTTGTTCACATGATGTACTTCTTAATTTTTATTTGTTTGTTTATTTTTTAGGCACAAGCTTGAATTTGAATTTTTAGTTGTTTTTTTATATCACTCATCTTTCTGCGCTTTTGGTCACACAAGATCTATAACATTCTTTCCAGTTTTATGATTTTGCTAAAATGTTAAAATCTTCAAATAGCCCTGTGGGAGCACTTGGTAAAAAGAATCTAAAACGTTTTTTTCAGGTCAGCAACCCTGAATATTTTTTCCTGAATTCTCCTTATTCACACCAGGCAAATGCCGGGGTGGTACCTAATATAGGTCCCAGGCCGCTTTCTTCCTTCCCCAATCCTTTCTTTGTTCCCTTTCTCCGGAGACTGTGCTCACCGAGGAACATCATCCCTCAATCGTGACGGGCTCAATAGCCATAGATGGTGAAAGCCAAGAAATCTAAATACTAAATCCTAAATTTTCAAATAGCGAGCTGAAAGCATGACTTCGTGTTATTGCTCACTCCAAAATGTCGTCATGAATTCCGTTGAGTAATTTGAGGCTTTAAATATATAAGATGATACTCGTGACTGTTGTGCTGTATGGTTGGGAAACATGGTCGCTTACTCTGAGGAAAGAACGGCAACTGAAAGTATTTGAGGATAAAATCCTAAGACGCATTTTCGGACCCAAGAGGAACGGAAACTTCATAATGAGGAACTGTATAACTTATACCGTTTAGCAAATATTCTTAATTTCATCAAGTCTACAAAGTTTAGGTTGGTACGTCATGTAGCCTAAAATGGAAGAAAGAAGGAACGCTTTGAAAGTTTTGTCTGGAAATCCAATTGCAAAATGACAATTAGGAAGACCTAGGCGGACAGGGTTGAGAATATTAAGATGGGTCTGACAGAAATAGGAATACAAAGTAGAAACTGGTCCATTTGGCTGAGGATATAAGTCAGTGGAGAGCTTTTGTGAACGCGGCATTGAACCTACGGGTTCCATAAACCATAGAGGTGATTAGTTAAGTAATTCGTCTTCTTTTGACGTCAATAGTAATAAACATGATAATCTTAGTTTAGAGAATATCATATCTTATTTATTTGTCTCGTTTAAATTTTATTATGTTTAAATTCACTTTAAAATACTATTCACTATACTATCTAAACAATAATAAAATATTTTGGCTTGTCTAGATATTTTGTTTTTGATTTCCATACAGTCTTCAATTTGCATAGTAATTATCTAGGTATATTTGCATTGCAACTTTTTATTTATTTATTTATTTATTTATTTATTCATAATGAGCTTGTGTTCAATAACAGTACGTGACAATAGTGATCAACGTGTAGAATTATTGATTTATATAACTTCCGGTTTGAATATCACGTCCATGGATAAACTCGATTTCTAACATTTTTATCCTCTACGTCCTGGCTAAAAATGATAAAAATTCATCAAATAGTTCTTGAGACTATTTTGTCTCACAAACGGACAAACAGACGGACATACAATGTAAATATATTGTTTCGATCCTTTAAATTATCTTTTCAATACTCAAAAGAGACAATAACAGAAACTACTTAAGTGTCAATGTTGTCTAATGAAAGGAATTAATTTAATTTAGACAGTAACTGGTTTATTGGCTATTGTTTTACAGGTAGTATAGTGAGTTACAGTAGGTTATCCCCTCACGGGATACCGACTTTGCTATCCAAATCCACAGCTCATAAAATCAGAGAGAGGATAGAGAAAATGACTTACACTGTAGGTTTCAGTCCCATACTCCAGGAAGGTCAGCTCTTCAATCACTTTGTCGAGAAGATCCACTGCGAAGAACGGCGATGAGAGTGAGAGTGAGTGTGAGATGCCCCCGCTGCTCCCACCCACCTTTTTATTTGGAATTTTATCTTTGTTTTTTCGTTTTATCTAGTTACTAAAACACTTTAATAGTCATTTATTTGAAGGTTGGGTGTTAGCATGCGGGGTCAGGTTTTATTCGGTTGCATACTGGTTTCCGTCGTTTTTAGTCATTTCCATATCTAGAACTGTTTTTAATGCTTAGAGATAACAAAGAAAAAGATTTTTGTTTGTCCTTCCTGGCGGGTACGTGACAGTCCCCCACCAGGATCGCACCAACAGTCAACGTGGTCATCGTGACATTTTATTTCACAATGTTTCTTTTTTTTTTGTTTGTCCTTCCTGGGTACAAGGAAAAATACCACTGTATATACACTGTCACAGACACACACACAAAAAAACACTGAGATCACTAATACACTGAATCACTGAAGGGACGTTTATGAGCGTGGGCGGTAGCAAAATGGATATCACGGGAGGATATGGAGCAGAGCGTTGTTGTCGGCGTGGTATGGTCCAGTGTTCCAGAAAAGGAACGCTTGAAGAGATGTAGAGGTTGGAGCCCCCCTACAGTCGAATGCGATTGATTGCGGTTTGGTGGAGCTGTAGTCCATTGGTCAGCGGGAAATCTGCTGCATCACTAGATGTCGTGGCAGGAACAGTTGCAAACTGGATCCGGAGCGAAGAAGACTGTGCCGTTGTGGATCGCCTGATGTAAGATCAGGAACATGCGCCGTTGTGGATCGCCAGATGTCGGATCAGAAACATGCGCCGGTGTGGATCGCCAGATGTCGGATGAGGAACATACGCCGTTGTGGATCGCCAGATGTCGGATCAGGAACATGCGCCGTTGTGGATCGCCAGATGTCGGATCAGGAACATGCGCCGTTGTGGATCGCCAGATGTCGGATCAGAAACATGCGCCGGTGTAGATCGCCAGATGTCGGATCAGGAACATGCGCCGGTCCCCACTGGAGTATGCCTTGGGAACTGAATGGTCGTTGCGGGCCAGGGGTAGGAAGGAAACAGGATGAAACGCAATATCATAATAGAGAAATGTTTTAAATAATTGTTGCTCAGAAGGGAGAAAGAAAAAAATCTTAGTCTAGTATATTTCATGCTTCTCTTTTTCTCTCGTTGCTCTTGTGTTTGGGGAGAGAGGAACGGGAGGAAGTTGATAGTAGCAGGAAAAAAGGTAAAAGAGGTATAAAGGGGATGGTCGAAAAAGAAATTGAAATAAAGGAGGCTAATGTTACGTAATATGCCAATCAGACAGGGCGCAAGGTGGTTATACAATATTTTCAAAAAGCGGATCTGCCAGAGGAAAAGAAAGCGGGGCCGATAAGGAAGTAAGGTGGGTGGGGGGTTCTCGTGGAGTTGGAAGACGAGAGTTGGTGGTGAGCAGGAGGGAATAGAAACGGCGGGTGAAATACAGTTTACAGCAGAACCCAAAGGCGAGTATAAGAAGTAACATGGTTAACGGTGTAAAGACGATGAGTACAAGGTCGGTGTATTGTAAGGCCATGACGGGGCAGATGCCTTGTGTAAGGAAGACGAACGCCGTATAAAAGCTGAAAAAAAAGAAAGGGTAAGAATCAGAAATCTGATGTTGGAGCTGTAAGCGGAAGGTTTTCGCGGTGGGGTTGGTCTGAGTGATGGGCAAACCGTTGAAGGCGGCGATATACAAGAAAAATGGAGACGGAATTGGCTAAAGATAAGATGAATTGGAAAGATAGGAGGGAGCTATGTATGGGGAATGCATATTCTTCGGGAATCCAACTCGCCCAACTAGGAGGGTTGTAAGTGTGAAGAGTGGGTGAAACGAGGGAAATTTGCTTGCTGAAATTAAGGGGAATGTTGGTAAAATTAGGATAAAAGGGAAACAAGCGATCAGCGGGAAGGGTAAATAAGGTATGATTAACTGATAGCATATGGTGTAATAAAATGAGTCGTGGGTTGGTAATACTATGGACACAAAGGGAAGGACGTTGGATTAAAACTGTAGTGGATGTCGACAGCGAATGATCACAAGGTATGGAGACCCTAATGGTGCTAGTGTCCTGTGTGAGTAATGGTTGCTGGGTACCATTCGGGGATACGAGAAAAAGTGGAGAAGGGGGGTTGGTTAAGATAAACTCTTTGCTAGATAGCTGTAGGATAGAGAAAGGGTGGTCCTGGGTACAAGAAAAATTGCAGACGTCATGAAAGAGTCCGGTTACCGTTGGGAAACGTAAATGATGTAGGCACTTGGTGAGCTGTGAATTTCGGTTCGAAATTACTGGGATTTGACATAGAAATGGCCGAGTGGAAACAACACAGGAAGGCAAATCTGTTTTGTAAAGGGGTATGGTATGCGTAGCGTTAAAGAGGACAAGATCGGTGGGTAAAGCAAGCGAACAGGTTTCATTTCGTGTGGCGACCGGGTAAGTCCTAATACGGAATAAAGTAAAAGAAGAAGATAGGGGCAAAACCGGAATACGTATTTGCAAATAGACTTTGTCTGGAGTAACGTGGCAATGGGTGAGCGGCATTGAGTGTATTAAATGAGGTGAAAAATATGGCGATATTTTGAGATTTTTTGTGAACAAGCGAGTGTTGAGTTTCGGCCAGGAAAATATTTACAGAAACAGCTTCCGTCAAATGAACAGGGTCGTGGGAGATACCATTGAGTGTAGTATCCAGAGAAAACCGTTTAGCTTCCGTAGGCAATTTGTCAACAGGAAAAAGGGAAGTCTCTGCTCCGGTGTCTAGGCAAAATTTATAAGTTCGTCCGTAGGTGGAACCTGATATAAAAGCTAGTTCACGGTGATAGATAATTGGTAGTTCTAGGACCTTAGGGGTAGGGAGGGCCGCGGGGTTAGAACTACAACGCCCCGCGGGAGTTAGGAGCTTTTTGGATCAGATGGAGGTTGAGTGTTAGGGAGGTCGGGAAGCGAGGCTGGAAAAAGTAATCCGGGATGGGCGACTGGGGCGTAGGAATAAGAACTGTATGGGTTGAATGGGAAAGGAGGGATAAAAGGATGTTGAAAGGAAACTGCGCGGTGATTGGGTCGCCTTTGGAAAGGGCGTTTAGAAGCACGTGGTTGATGATTGCGTTGAGGATGGGTTGTGTGTGTGGGTGTAGTGTTGGAGGTAGGGTGTGAGGGACAGGTTACAGTGGACTGACATTTACAAGTTGAGTCTGGGGGGTGAGGTGAAGGAGATCGTGGAGTTTGGGTACAGGAGGGGCAGCGGTGAGAGCAAGGTTGCGTCGGGATTCGATCGCGTCTAGATTTACGGGAAGCGTTCGTTTGACGGGAATTGTGAGGGGAGAGGTCACGGCGATCGTGAGAGTCAAAGGAAGGATCGCGACTGCGGTTCGGAGTGGAGGAGGTAGAACGCGGAGAGCGGGACACGGTAGGAGGTTGGGCGAAGGCGACTACGGGTGATGGGGAGGAGGCGGAGTGGGAATTAATGTGAGTGTGAACCTGGAGTTGAAGGTTTTCGAGTTTAGTAGCCAAATCGTTCAATAATTCTTCATTAGGGGAAGGTGAGACTGTATAGGAAGGCGTAGATGGGGAGGATGGTAGGGGAGGCGAAAGTTGCGCGAGGCGTTTTTTCGCCAGATGATCAGCGCGTTCTCGCAGCGTAGCGGCCTTAACAAGTGCAACAAAATCTGTAATGGTGTGCTGTGAAAATTCAATTATGAATTGAGGCAGCATGCCTGTGATAGTATCGGCGAGGAAATCGTTAAAGGGCTGATTCGGTATAGCTTTATCAGCAAGGTACTTCTTTTCATAAATATAGTGCGTGAGCGGTTCGTCGGGTTGTTGAACCCGTGAACGATATACCTCAATAGCCGAAAGAGGTACTCTCTGCGGGCCGAAGTGCTGAAGAAATTGTTTTTTGAGTTCAGACCAGGACAGAGAAGACAGAGAAGATGAGTTTGTTTCGTACCAGTACAACGGTGGGCCAGCTAAACAGAGCACAAAGATAGAGGCTTTCTTCTGATCGGACCAATTATTAATGGCAGCTAGACGTTCAAAATTAGTTAAGAACAGATCAACTTTTTCATGGGGGGCTGCAGAAAAAATTTCAAGTGGAACGGATTGCATCATGAAAGGGTTGGAGTATTGGGGCGTGGTCTGTGAGGAAGTAATGGGAAGGGACGTTGAGATGGGTGGGGAGGATGGAGTAGAGCCAGTAGGTGGTTGGGGGGGTGGGAGTTAAACGGTTAGTTAAATTTGAACGGCGATGGTTAGGCATAGTGCAACGTAAAAAGAAACATGAAAACAAACCAGACTATTAAAAAAATATATATAGGAAAAGAAATTATGATATTGCTATGGTGAGTATGAGCTGTGAATTAGGATCTAGTTTACGCCGGGGGAGCTATGTTTCGATCCTTTAAATTATCTTTTCAATACTCAAAAGAGACAATAACAGAAACTACTTAAGTGTCAATGTTGTCTACTGAAAGAATTATTTTATTTTAGACAGTAACTGGTTTATTGGCTATTGTTTTACAGGTAGTATAGTGAGTTACAGTAGGTTATCCCCTCACGGGATACCGACTTTGCTATCCAAATCCACAGCTCATAAAATCAGAGAGAGGATAGAGAAAATGACTTACACTGTAGGTTTTCAGTCCCATACTCCAGGAAGGTCAGCTCTTCAATCACTTTGTCGAGAAGATCCACTGCGAAGAACGGCGATGAGAGTGAGAGTGAGTGTGAGATGCCCCCGCTGCTCCCACCCACCTTTTTATTTGGAATTTTATCTTTGTTTTTTCGTTTTATCTAGTTACTAAAACACTTTAATAGTCATTTATTTGAAGGTTGGGTGTTAGCATGCGGGGGTCAGGTTTTATTCGGTTGCATACTGGTTTCCGTCGTTTTTAGTCATTTCCATATCTAGAACTGTTTTTAATGCTTAGAGATAACAAAGAAAAAGATTTTTGTTTGTCCTTCCTGGCGGGTACGTGACAATATGAAGAAGAAATCAAGTTTCTTAAAAATCGAAACACTACGAAAATATACACCTAAAGTCAAGGTAGAACACTAACTTCCTATGAAACGAGTCGATCACGAAAAAGGCATCAACTTCGTGTGTTTCTTTTTAACAATTTACGCGTTACAAAATTATACACGAACATAAACACAGTATTAACACTGAGGAGATTCATAGTCTAGTTCCAATGACTCTCATCAGATTCAGACAATATTTATATGCAATCAGCGGGAGAAAGTATATTCTTTGAAAATAAATATAAACTAGGTATACAATGATTGCACGATCGACCCTTATTGATTATTCACGTTTTTCGGTGATTATTCCTCAATGGTATGTCCAATCGGGACATGCGTGCTCTCCAATCACCATGCCAAATTTCCTTAAGAACGGTTCAGGCATCTCCAAGGTGTATCTGGTCAAACGAATGGCTAAGTCGAAGAGGAGATTCGGTTTGAAAAATCGTGTTCGAAGAACAAAACAAAAATGGCTTCGGCTTATTTTTAATGCTGAAAATGCTATTTTCCACTGTTAACATGGCGAGAATTTGTGTGCTAACAATGTGAATTCTAGGCGTATCCCGTTTTTCTGTGACTATTCTTCAATGGTATGTCTAATCTGGACATGCGACTCCTAACGACACTCAGAGCGCACTCTCCTATCAGCATGTCAAATTTGGTTAAGGGCAATTCAGACATCTCGGAGGTGTATCTGGTCAAACGAATGCGTAAGTCGATTAAAGAGGAGATTCGCTTTGAAAAATCGTGTTCGAAGAACAAAATGAAAAGGGCTTCGCCTTTTCTAATGCTAAAAATTATGTTTTCTATTTTTTACAATGAGAATTGCCTCGCCAAATGCATTTCCAATGTTAAGTATGGGCCTCCCGTTTTTCAGTGATTATTCCTAAATGATATGTAAGATGTGAACATGTGACCCGGAAGGATCACCGTGTGAAATTTTGGGAAGAACAGTTCAAGCATCTCGGGGATCCAGTTTTTGGTGATTCTTCGTCAATGGTAGGAAGATCGGGACTCCTTACGACACTCGGCGCTGACTTTCGAATCCTCATGTTAAAGTAATATCCGGATAACTTAACGCTTAAGTTAAGTAAAGAGAAATTTCGCTCGCTCGCTCCAATTAGCAAAATTGGTTCTCCCGTGTCCGAAGTTATGCGTGACCATATACACAGTTTATATTATTAATCTTAATAGCCGTTGAGAAGATTCATGGCGTAGCTCTGAAGACTATAGATCGATTCTCTGAAATTTACTAGTGAACCACAGTGAAAACATACTTTTCTAAGCTAGAAGAGAATCATTAACATAGCCGCATGTTGAAGTCAGTTGAAAAGATTGACGATGTAGCTCCGAAGATTATCTATAGATCCTCTAAAATTTATTATGGAACTACAGGGAAAATATACTCTTTCAAGCTAAAAGGAAATCATTAACAAGACCGCTGTCATGTCGAAGTTATGAGTGAACATTCACATTTTGAAATTAGTTAATTTATATGGTGTGATATATAATTTGTTGATTAAGTGCAATTTTTTTGTTATTAGAGTTCTTACCGTAAAAAGTAAACAGAGTTTGGTAAAGAAATAAATATTCAATCTGAATGCTGGCTTTAAAATACATTTAACTTACATATTAAACGGTGAAGCATAGAGAATATTGCTTCTGATTGAACAAATTTTCCATATAAGTTGTAAACATCCAAAACCCACTTGTGATAGTGGTTGCCTATGAACCAGGCAATTAATTTTAAAATTAATTTCAATTTTAAGATTGCAAATGTAGTCGAAAACGTTCATTTGTTGTAAACCCTTTATTTCTAAGGTGTAATCTAATTAAGTGATCACTTTCAAACCTCTGGTTATTTTTTTTCAAAAAGTTTGTATGAAAATTTCGAATTATTTTCTGTTCGAAACTTTAAACTTTCAGTTCGAAAATTTTGGTTTGAAATTTTACGTTCAAAAATTTGATTTGCAAATTTCTTTATAATTTTTTTAGTTTGACACAGGTTGAAACTTTTAATTCGAAAATTTCAGTTTGATTTTTTTCGTTTGAAAATCTTGATTCATTGTTTTTGTTCAACAATCAAAATTTTAGTTTCAACTTTCTAGTTCTAAAATATGGTTTCAACTTTTTTGGTTCGAAAAATTGTGATTTGAATATTTCAAGTTATAAAATGTTTAGTTTGACAGGTTGAAACTTTTAATTCAAAATTTTAATTCAAATTTTTTTATTTAAACTTTTGAGTTCCAGAAATTTAAGTTTCAAATTTTCACTTGAAATTTTCTAATAATAACTGGAAATTGGGGAAGATTCAAAATTTAATCGAATAGTTAAAAACCGTTTATTTGTTAATCGAATTGTTAAAAACTGTTTATTTGTTAATCGAATAGTTAAAAACCGGATAAGGTTTGACGGTTAACCGTGAAAGAATTTCCTCTTTACACTCACGAAAAATTTGACTAAAATATTTTGAGATGATGATTTTAACTAAACCGTCAATGTTATTTAAGATATAAATTACACGAACTAACACCAAGACCAAGAAAGTAACCTTAAAGTATCGTGGTTCTCTCTTATCAGAAAGCTTAAGAGGAGTGCATTAAGGTACGCATAGCCTCATTATATGTAAATAAAGAGACAGTAAACTTTACTTTGAAGAGCTCACAGAACGTCTATGTAGAGCATAAATCCTAAACAGCCCAAAAATTTGTTAATATCAGTCATATAAGCCATCATCGAGAATCAAACTCATGATCTTCGGAAACTAAATCTAGACAATGCATGCCTATAACGCAATAAAGAAAATACATGAGGTTAGAAAACTTCCAAATTATATCATTAGCAATTTTAGGTGGTCAAATACTAAAATTAGTTGTGAAGACCATGACTTTGGTTCTGTCATATTAACCCACGATCATGAAATTTTTGTGTTCGTTCATGCACCCATGCCCTATAAAAGCCTATACTCATGACGTCATTATTATTTATTCACGAACGGAAACGAAAGGTAGTAACTA
>NW_027657358.1:0-31091 GCF_964235325.1 Thermobia domestica | reverse complement strand
GCTCTGTGGTTGCACGATCTGTTTCAACGCCAATACCGCGCGATAGACTACAAATGAAATGCCGCTGTTAGAAACTAATATCCATATTCAGTGTCAACTCCAGCCTGTGGTGGATTTTTTTTTTGTTTGTTGGTTTAATTTCATTTTAACAAGAAACTGACTTTTTCACATATGATACTATGTTGTAGTGCGCAAAGTGCTATTTTTTTCTGGAAATCAGATTCGGCAAAACAACACATTGGTGATCGAGCCTTTTAAGAAAATTTTGATCTCCCTGCTATCTACAAAAACCAAGAACATCACATCACCATGTTCGAAAACTACTTAACTGTCGGGATAGAAATGAGAGGCACCTAAGAGGTGCGGGATAACAATACCAAATTTATAGCAATGAAGCACATACTAAATGGGGGCGTCTCCACCACTAGGCGACTAGAACCACGAGCAAAATTAGACAAGGTAATGAATATATATTTAGTGTTAAAATAATTTGAAAATAACCGATGTATTTCTCATTGAGAATTGGTAGCAATAAGGGCGTTAAGGAATAGATGGTAGAGCAAAAGAATAGCAACTAATTTTGAACAGTCTCACCCTAATTCGAAGTAGTTCCAATCTTCTCCCTCTTACTCATAGGTGATGTTTAGGCGCTTCCTCGAAGTTCCAGTGACTTACAGGTTGGGTTGTTCTGATGAAGTCCATTTTGAATATTTGTCCGACAATCAACCGTGGCATTGAATGCCAGACCCCAAAGGCAGGGAGACTCCGATGTGTCTCGTCTCGTGGTTGAGATCCAAAGGCCCAGATCGTGCTCTCTCAATTGCTTTTGACCTGGCTGTCCCTCTGATGTCAGAATGAGATGATGGTGACACCACAGTTTCCTGAGCGTGGTCTATTACCCAAAACTAACATTGACTAAGTCCATGGGTGATATCAATAAAACGGAGAAGTTACTCATTACGCCCAATTTTGAAGTAGTTACTCGCATTGGTATCAATAAAAAGAGAACTGAGCACTAGTCGTCTCGGCTGACCTCGGAGAAGCCCCGCCCTTTTGAAGTAACCACACCTCTGTTCTCGAGCCGAGTAACTACTACGCGTTTGATATCAATAAAAATCAAAGACTCCTCTGTGATGCTAGTAACTTCTCCAAATTTGTGGAGCAAGCTAAATAGGTGACTCCGTGCGAAATATGGCAGAGTATATGATTGTTTTACTACGTAGAAAATCTTATAAACTGCATAGAAATGTTGGAAATGGAGATTACAAAAAGCATTATAAGTTTATGAAAGAAAATGTAGTAATTAGAACAACATTTTTTAAGGAGAATCAACGGAAATTCGGGGTGGTGGACTACGTAATGATGAAAAGATGCGGGTTTTCTTCAAGGGCGCCGATCCTGTGGGGGCCAGGGGCCCCGGGCCCCCCAAAGCTCATGTGGGCCCCTATTGTATTTATGAATATACAATATTTGGCATAATTAGAGTGCAATTTGTCTTAAAATCCTGACATATATATACCTTCTGCATCTGAATGCCCTCCCCCCTCCAATTTACAGAGAAATCGGTGCCCTTGGTTTTCTTGCGTTACGTGAGTGATCCGGGATTCTGGTCGGAATGTCAGGGGATTCTGGTGTGGCTATGACTACCTGAAAATGGATTGTTTCCGGGAGTGTGCGTAATATACAAACAGCAAAGGCAGAGTGGCAAGAACAATATACATTTCCGGGTGCTATCGGAGCACTTGACTATACACAAGTGGCATTAAAGAAACCTAGTATTTTGGAGAGTAATACGTTAATAGGAAGAGCTATTTCGTGGCTAAGCGGTTAGCGTACATGCCTTTGGCATAGGAGACCCGCGTTCGATTCCCGGCAGGAGCTCATGTGGTTTGGATTCCACGTTAATCAGTGGGTTCTGTCTCATATAGGCACGCTACTGAAAAGGACGTTAAACTAATAATCAACTCAACTCAACGTTGATAGAAAGGGTGTATACATGAGAATGTATTTTGTTTATGTCAAGGCGAAAGGGGATACGTATGGTGCGGAAAACGCAATCAGATGGACGTGATTTATGACGTGGGTGGCTGGACTTTATTAAAAAGAAAACAAAGGAGCCAAGTGTCTGATTTCGTTCTTAAAGCCAAACAATCTACAAAGACCTTGGACAACACGTGATATGCGCTTGTCGTGTTAATCTTGATATTGCTGGATTCCAATCAACATCCGTCAGCTCAAATAGGTTCATTCCCATGGTTTCAATATTACTTTCTTCTTTCCCGTTTTTTTTTTTATTTTTCTCCTTTTTTATTTTTGTTTTATTCTCGCTTGAATATTAAAGCTTCTCTTTTGAATTTGTGTCTCAGTCGTAGATGTATTTGATATTTCGTTCATTTCACTGTAATTACCTTCAAAGTTTCGGCTTTCCTTCGTTTCCTTTCTGGTAGCTGTGACTTTGAAAGTACCACTGGAAACTCTTTTAGAATATCCACAAATGCACTTTGATTCAAGCTATCGTTGCTACTTGCCCGTTTCATGGCTTTTAAGATACACGCCATAGGTTAAAAACAACGAAATGACTGCGCGATGAATGGGAGAAATTAGTAATCACTTCTTTTATTGATACGACTCAGTGCTACGTGCAGAGGAAGCGCGAGTAAACGTTCATAAATCTGGAGCAGACTAGACCTGAGTAGTGGCTTGTTTTATTGATACGAAATTGAGGGAGGAGATTACTCCAGGTGTAGTTACTACGACTCTCGAGCAGGACTTCTCAGGAGTAGTTACTTATTTTTATTGATATCACCCCATGTTTCAACATGTCGTCGACTAAACACAAAGTTCTCAACTTTGCTTCTGAGACTGCTAACGTTGACAGGTAAATGAACCTAAAGGAGACTCACCTGAGTCAAAGTAATTACTTCCTTGTTGTAACATTGTGTCGTGGGTAAACAAACGAAGCGGACTCTGGCTTGTAGTAGCGTGACTATGAGGGGCCAATTAGGTCGAACCAATTGAGAGAAGCAATAATCTAACAAAGCAAATTAACAGTCGTGTGAGACTGTTAAAGGGTGAAGGTTCTGAAGGTCGCTACCACTGTTTCTTACAAATTACAAGTACAGATACTTCCTCAATAACAGCAAAGTAATAGTTAATTAATCTTTCAATGTAAAGTCAGATAGCAACGTACAGAATATTGGTGTTAATAACATCAGGCAGTGAACTCTTGAAGGCTGTTTAGCTTCCATTGATGGCTGGTTGAATTTACACATGAAATAAAGATGTCCTAACTTGTCCTTACTTCGTATCCCGTAACATGGCCTCCCTCCAAAATGTCGAATCCGAAGGAGTCGAATCCTTGGAGAATCCTGACATTTCGACAGCAAAGATCTGTGGAATCGTAGGAAAAAAGAAGATTTAATATCTCAAGACGGGATAGATGATGTAAGTAAGATAAACGTCTTACGCTGGACCATGAAG
Source organism: Thermobia domestica (assembly GCF_964235325.1). Lineage (NCBI taxonomy): Eukaryota > Metazoa > Arthropoda > Insecta > Zygentoma > Lepismatidae > Thermobia > Thermobia domestica. The sequence goes on along the minus strand of NW_027657358.1, from coordinate 27,611 downwards.
AATAGGATGAGCTGATCTGCAATTAATTGTCCAAGCCGATAACAGATGGAGGATGCATGTCAATGCTGGCTAACTGCAACATCCAGAACATACACATGATGCAGGCGACAACTGTCAAACTAGTAACCATGGCTGCTCGTGAGTACACAGTGCTTGTGAAATAGTCTACAAACTCGTGTGATAATTCCTTAAAGAAAAATGCAGAAGGAAAGTCCACAGTTTTGTTTTTAAATAAAGTAATAAAGTGTCGTCACAATTCAATCATGTAAACAAACACTAACACTTAGCGATGTAGGTGAGATTAACAACAGCTTCCAGTCTATAGAGTTGCTTTAAGGAAACAGGATAAAAGGTTATGCTACCAGAAGAATATTACCAAGTTTAAATGAAATTAAGAGACTAAAAATGATAAGAGCAGATAAAAATAATGTACCATTAAAAAGACAGAAAATCAAAATAAAATGTAGAGTGAAATTGAAGCAATCATCGAATCTGCAAAAAAAGATTTAAACAAGATAAGGTGCTGTAAATATAAAGGTAAACTCGGTCATACACACTGACCTAATACCAAACTTAAAACAACCTCAGCTGTGTTACGAAGTCATACGAATGGGTCACTGGGTTCAAAACAATAGTCCTTAGGGTCCACAATCACGAACCAAAAAACAAACAGTACCTAGAAAAATAGACAAAAGCAAAACAAGCAAAAAAAACTAAGAAAAATAATGGCATCGTAATTAACAAACTATGGAATCAAACATAGGAAAAACAAACATTCCTATTGCTATCCATAAAGGGGGGAAAATTAATCTATCCAAAGAATTAAAGATAGGACACAGAACACACAGAAGGGTTTAGAATTTAATTACTTTCTAAAAACGAAATAAGTTTTGTTTCACATTTCCTCGAAACAAAATAAAGCATCGGGGTAGGTTTTGTTGATATCGGCGCCTAGCCACTCGCCGATCGAAAGTAATTAAACCCAAAACGAAGGCCGTCACCAAATCTAATTGCATGGGGCAATATAAATAGTACTTGAAGAAGAACATAAGCAGCAAATATCACACATTATATAGGTCAACAAAATTTACATAAGGTACGAAAATGCATAGGCATAGTAAACACTAATAGGTCAGCTTCATAAACGATAGACTAATCCATTTACACAACAAATTATGTTTTGAAAATAATTACTAAAATTGAAAATTAAATTCTTTAAGTTAACTGAATTAAAATTCCACAAGGCAAAAGTCAAAATTAAATTACTGCCTCAAAATAATAAATTGCATTCAAAGTAAACTTAAGTGAAAAAGCAAACATTTTTCTAATGCATAATAAAGGTACCAAAGACGTTAAAATTCGCAAAAGTCACTAATAAAATTAAATTCAGAATAGCAATTCAAATATCAACAAAAATAAAATTATGCATGAAAAAAGTACAACCATAAACGTGTAGCTTAAATATTAACTGACAACAGGTCAAAATCACGAAATAAAATTCTATTTATATATATAGTGTCAAATATCATATACATATAATATATATTATCTCATAGATTTAAAACAAACATAGAAATCGAATAATCATAAAGGTACACTAGATAAAATAGCTCAAGATGAAACAGGCTATACAAGTTAATTCAAGCTCTCATAGAATGGTGCAACACAAATAAAGGAAAAATTCATGCAAATGGTAAACAATATATATATATATGACCCTCAAATTTAAAAAAAAATAATAAAATAATAAAATATGTGGCATAATTCAAACTAAATAGGAGTGTCAATTCTTCTTAATGAAATGCACAAAATAAGTACTTACTCCAAACCACTGTGTATACCATTACAAATAACCTGTTGTTTCTTCAAACATAAACCACACACAAAACATATCCCCAAAAATCATGTTAATTAACATCGTCATAACAAAGACGGAATAAACGGCGGCACTCTCTACCTCGCAAAAAAAAAAAAAAAAAAAAAAAATTGAACCACTCTAGTCCAAAGAAACACAAACAGATGTAAGCCCAAAACTTGGCTAGCAGCGAAGAATATGGGGAAATTGCTTGAGGAAACAACGAAAAAGAGACAAATCGGGAGGTGGCACCCTGGGCAAAAAAAAAAAAAACTACACTCCTTCCACTCCGTCCACTCATTGCTCCCGTGCACAATTAACACAAAAACTAAAAACAAGGCTACGTAAGGGTATACTAATAATTAATAAAAACTAAATCTGAAGCACCAAACTAAAAATTAACACCAAAACGAACTTCTGAATATCACTAAGTCGAGTACTCAAGAACAGCGCATCAGAATAATATCGTAAAACGGTGCTATACAACAGGAAAAAAAATGCCACAATATTACTCAAATTTTCCAAAAATAGTGTCAGGGATAAACAAAAATTGCAGCCAGGAATATGTTTTCTCTTTCTTTTTCAAAATACTAATAATAATAATAATAACACCAATAATAATAGAAAATGCTAAGAAATAAAAAGTCCAAATTAACGATCTATATTTTCCTGACTAAAGGAGGCCATATAATACTTCGTACAAGTTAAAATAGTAAAAGGAAAACAAGGATATATTTTAAATTAACAAAAGAATAACTTTAATTCATTTCAATCACAAATTGCAATGCTAATTAAAACACATTCTAAAAAGTGTACATTCGCAACTGTATACAGCGCGAAGAAAGCTGACACATCAAACTCAGTCGCAAGAAGAAACTGATAGCAATATTAGCTAAAACTTCCAGAACAATGTACGGTACTAACCTACGGTAATGTTTACTAGAGAACTCCATTCATACAGCGGGATCTTCTTAACTGAATACGAACAATAAAAGATGTCCGTGAACCTGGCCCCACCCGCATCGGCATTATTTTTAAAACATACGCCAAACTGTTAGTGTAATTATGGCCAATTACATGTCAGGAAACACAGATAAGAAATATATGTTGAATTTTTCTTTGTGTCAAATTTCCGCCAAATTCAAAAGCACTAATGATCTCTTCTAGTACAATCGTAAATGCATCATTAGTACTTCATAGTGCAGCAACCACTAACGCTAGTGCTTCATTCGTGTAGGTGCTAAAAGTAAAATATCTTTCGAGGTTTGGTTGAACTTGCCCCGACTTCAAGCACTAGCGAAAAAATTAGTGATATTCGTTAGTATTGTCCGTTTAATGTAGCTTGGCGCTGTGTTTTGACTAGTGGTGGGCACAAAAACTGGTTTCTCGGTTTTTAGAAAAACCGAAACCGGTTCTTGAAAATTTAAAAAAAACGGTTTCAGTTTTCTCCGAAACCGGTTCGATTTTCTCCAAAACCGGTTCGGTTTTTCACCTGATCCGGTTTCGGTTTTCTTCAAAATTTGTTCTATTTTCTTTTTTTTTTAAATTTGTTCTATTTCTGACCAGAATGGTGTTTCCTTGTTCTCCGGAAACAGAATCCATTTCCACAGAAATAGTTTTATGCGTTTTCGAAAAGTTTTCACCGAAACCAGTTTCGGTGTAAACCGAACCGGTTTTGGAGAAAATCGAACCGGTTTTGGAGAAAACTGAAACCGGTTTCAGTGAAAAACCGAACCGAGTTTGGAGAAAACCGAAATGTCGGTTTTTCGGGTTTCGATTTTTATAGGAACCGGTTTTCGGTTTTTATAAAAACCGGTTTTGCCCATCCCTAGTTTTGACACAAAACCTGGCTAGCGAATCTTAGCAGTCCTTCCCCTTCTTTTCCCTTATCGCAGTGGTAACAGTGGCAGTAACTCAACAAATTTAGCGCTAGTAGGGTTTGGTATTTGCATGTTGCGTAAATTTCGAAACAGTTTACTTCTTCTCTAATCAGGGCCCGTAACTTGTGTGGGGCAGGGGAGGAGCAACTGCCCCCAGGGAGGTTCCCCGCCGTTCGAAGGGGCCCATTTTGAGGCAAAATTTTCTTAATCCATATACGTTACGAACATGAAATTAGAAATGAAGCATCAAACAGTTTCACTACATTGCATAAAGCAGCGCACAAAAGATAAATAAAACAAAAGTGAGTCGTGGGCCCACTTCAGTAAAAAAAACGTCTACTATTAGTGGCCCTAGAAGTAACATTTATTCGTATGGTTTTAAGGTTTGTCAACATTGTCCCCTGAATTAATTAGTCATGTATGGAAGGGGCCCAGGGGCGTAAGTAACGGCCCCGCAGACCTTGCCGTGAGGGAGGGCTCACAGGCTCCGGGGGAACATAAATAGTAAGAGAAAGATAGAAAGATGAGAGCCCAAGAGTGCGAAAAAAACTTTTTCTAGGAGGCCCAAATACACGTATTAATGCTTTCCCCCCCCCCAGAGAAAGTCTAAGTTACGGCGCTGTCTCTAATGTGAATTTATTGGTACAGTTCTGCTAATAGTTAACTATATCAGGTTGATCTCTTTAAACCTTGGGTCGTGGAGAGAAACAATCTTACAGGAGGATAGTATTCAGATTTTAAGAAGGTGGGGAAATAAGAGCGAGGATGAAAAAGATGAGAAGAAAAAAAGAAAGAGAATGAAACACTTCTACATTTACTTCATAATGAATTTAAGCACATATAAACAAAAAAGGGATATCGGAACCCACCACCATAATATTTGTGGAAGTGTTGGCAACATAATATTCTGGCGTAATATATTTCTCGCCAATTCTGGGGTCTCAGTGTTTGGGCCAATTCTGGCCTTACAGCAGTGGCGGATCCGGGCGATTGCCCCCCCCCCCCCCGGAGAGGAAACTTTCTTATTTTATATATTTAAATAAAACCCATCCCAGAGTGTGGAGCTCTTAAAAGTAGCTCTAAGTAGCAGTATTAAAACCCACCGCTTCCCCAGAAGTCCGTCCTGAATCCGCTCCTGCCTTACAGAAGCTATCGTCTAGGCATTCCCCTCGTGGGACTGAGGAAAACCGTAATAAGGAATACCAGTCAGAGCTGGGTTCATGTCCACGCTCGATCTACCTATTTTAATGCCTTTTTTGTGTTGGAAAGTGTCTAGTAAGCGTACTGCTTTAAAATCTTTACATGTTAAAATTCGCTTTATACTGTACTTTGAACACGTAATTCAATTTGTATTATATTCTCCTTACAGCAACATGCTTTATTTCCTAATACTTTAAGTCTATGGTTGTTAGTATTTATAATTATTGCATCATACTAATCCTTCTCAAAGCTCGTTCAATTAGTATACAATTCTAGACTTGGCAGTTTGCAACATTGCAAACCTTCAACAACAGGCAAAAATGTGGCGAGAATATTTCCACCTATACTCGCATCGAAATTCCCAACCCCTGTTTACAATCAGTACAATATGTTTCTGTCGCCTTATCATGAAATCAACGCTGTCCAGCGAACCTAACGGTTTTCGGTCTCTCTGTTTATTGTTTACAATACAAACGGCATGCTTCCAATATTGCCAGGCGTATAAGGTTTTCGTACACATTCGAACAAGAACACTTGTACACAATTGACTGTTCAATTATGTAAGATTGTACTACATAATAACTAACTCGATTTGTCATAACGTTAATATCTCAGTCAAAGCAGCAATTTATGTAGTAATAATAATTGTTCTATGACTGTGCAGAAGTAGGTACATTCGGTTCGGCGATTCATGTGCCTGTCAACCATGAATTAACCATGTAGGGGTGAGAAGCAAGGTATTGACGCTCGCAATACAATTGTTGTTTGTAAACAATTTTCCATCCTAGAGTGAAGGGACAATATATCGACAGTGCTTCCATTAAACACTAACAGCTTGTATGGAATTTGATGTTTCTGAAGTTGGTCCCTTAATAAAAATCTTCAATAAGTCACAAAATATGTTAGCACTAACGTTAATGCTTAGTACGTTTAAATGCACTAACAATGCTATAACGATTCACGTTAACCCCATGTTTCTACTTCAATTTGTATAGATATAGATATTTCTGAAGTTGTCCCCCGACCAAAAATCTCGGGAAATAGAATTTCTTATAATAATATAATGGAAGTAGCAAATAATAATAATAATAATAATAATAATAATAATAATAATAATAATAATAATAATAATAATAATAATAATAATAATAATAATAATATAGATAATATTAAATATCTGCTTAAGCATACAATTTGAAAAAAAACAGTGATAGGAAATGAAAATGAATGTAAATAAGAGATAATAGTCGTTATAATATTAAAGGGTGAAATGGACAGTGCAGAGAATAAGTCAAAGAAACCCTTAATTGATTAATAAATATTTAAATAGATACTATTATGTTTTATAATCAACACAAAGTGTAGAGTCTGGTTTGAGCATTCAAGTTGAATTAAAAGGAAAACAGGCCGATATTATAAAAGTGTTTTCAAAGATCAGACTCTAACGTCCACATTAAGGGTTTATAATAATTAACGAAAAGTAAACATTTCTCTAAGGCTAAAACAATACATTTCCCGGATAGATATAAGAGATCAATAATATATTGTTTTGACTTAATACAATTTTAGACTAGAGCTAACTTCTCTGTTGTTTGACGGCCAACAAACACAAAGGATATACGTTAATAATCTGGATTTTGACATGTTTACATTCACGAATAATGATCTTAATTAAAATTCTAATTGCATAGCGCGTAAATGGATGATGGGTTTTAATAATTGACTATCAATTTTGACATATGTATTCATGATTACAGAGTTAAAATTCCTATTGCGACTAGTTAAAATTTATGTTACTAAGATGATAATCAAATTTCGTTGTTTATTCATATATGAGCCGCAGGTTGTTCATGTATCAGCCACAATATAATTTATTACGACATTGACATTGTGCATAATTTAATAGTTATATTAGTATCATTAGTTACAGTCTCAATAGTCATAGCTTCACGTAATTTTTATGTTTCATCATCATAGGTATTCTGCCTTTATTGGCAGGTCACTTGCCGCAGCTGAGAAGCTTCCATGCTCCACGGTCCTCCGCTAACCTTTTCGTCTTCGCGTATGATCTTTCTCCTTCGCCCTTTCCTTCTCTTTCCCGCCACCATACCCTCTAGGACGTCCATCATGATACAATCTCTTCTTAGGCAATGTCCCAACCAGTTTCTCTTCCTCTTCCTAATAATATCTAGAAGTGTTCTTTTCTCACCCACCATTTTAACACTCTCTCATTCGTTTTCCGCTCTACCCAACTAATTATTTCTATTCTTCTCCACACCCACATTTCGAAGGCTTCCAGTCGATTTTCGTCACCTTTACGTAATGTCCACGTTTCCGTCCCATACAGTACAACACTCCACATTAAGTATTTTATGAGTCTTTTTCTCAACTCTTTATTCAAGGTTCCACAAAACAGACTGTTCTTTCTCCTAAAGGCTTGTTTCGCCATTCCTATCCTTGCTTTTATTTCACGTTCGCACTTCATGTCATTACTAAGAATACTACCCAGGTATCGAAAACTATTCACTTGTTCTATTTTCTCCCCTCCTACTTTTATATTTGACACAGATACCTTCGTTCCAATCACCATGGCTTTTGTCTTTCTAACATTTAATTTCATCCCATATTCTTCAAAGCCCTTTCTCATTTTTCCTAACATTTTATTGATTTTCTTTTCAGATTCTGCAAGAAGCGCCATATCGTCTGCAAATCTAATGCATCTAATCATTCTACCTCCTACCGAAATGCCATCATTATCATGTAGGATCTTTTTCACTATCTCTTCTAGATAGATATTAAATAGTGTTGGCAAGAGGCAGCATCCTTGTCGAACTCCCCTTCCAACTGCACTCTCTTCCGTCAGTTCTTCCCCTATCCTAACACTTACTTGTTGGTTCAGGTATAAGTTTCTTATGCATTTTCTATTTTTCCATTCCAACCCTATCTTTGTTAGAACTCCCAACAACAATTCCGAATTCACGCGGTCAAAAGCCTTTTCTAGATCAATAAATACAACATACACCTCTTTCCCTTTTTCTATAAATCTTTCACCGATCGCCCTTAATAATCCAATAGCATCTCTTGTGCCCTTGCCTCTTCTGAACCCGAACTGCTCCTCCTCAACATCTTTATTTGTTCTTCCATATAACCTTCTATTCAGTATTCGGAGCGGAATTTTAGCTACATGAGATATGAGACTAATAGTTCTATAATCCTCACATCTCTTTGGGTTCGATTTCTTAGCCATCGGTATCATGATCATTTGTAGAAAGTCTCATTTTATATTTTAATTAACTTATTATAGCTATAAGATTATTTTAGTGTAGCATGAAAGTATAAATTATATAGTACTTACGTTTGGAAAAAGCTAACAATGTTCAATGTATTACTGTACATCACTTAAGCTCTATTCGCACGAAGTTATGATACGAAACACAGAAGCACTAATTAATACTAATCCAGCGAAAAACACTTTCTACCCAGATACACAAACTTTTAACATCACTATTACGAAGGAATTTACACGGACACTAAAAACACACACTTGCAAAGAACAACACGATTATTCTCAATGTTCCACCTTCCAATGGACCATTTTATTAATTCATCGGAAGTGGGAATATGATTCCAGAATCTTTCCAAGTGAAGAAGTATTATCATCTATAATGATAGGAGAACTCCATGATTGTTTTCAAAATATTGGAGACAGTGGCTGAAATATCGCCAAGTTGGAGACCTTCAGTTCGAGTCCTGCTGGTGCTTAGTCCAATCCATCAAGGTTTGATTTAAATCATTAGTTCGATTCTAGCTCAATGACTTATTGTCATGGTTTCGACGATACTAGAAATTTTCTGGTTTCGCTCCTGGAACTTAGTCATCATCCTATGGTTCAATATCAGTTATTTCACTATCATCATTTTACAGTCAGTATACAAGTGTATATCAGTGTCTAGTGACCTTAGTGTTATAGTGTCTAATTTAATATATTTCAGTGAAAAGTGATTAGTGATTGATGGGAAAATTGATTAGTACAAATCGACGGAAATATCAAACCGTAAGTACATTAATATTGTATTTCAATTTTCAACAATTTGCGATTAATAAACGTAACGATTAATGGGAATCATTCTACTAAGACGGTAACTTTGGGATCTTGATAATCCATTTTATTTATTTAAAACATTATTCATTTTATTTTAAATTGAAATAATTATCAAATACTATTCGTTTTGGTTATGGTATGTGTGATGTCTAAAAACATAGTCTGCGAATGTAAATTGTCTATGTGATTGTAAACATTCTTCTGATTTCATGTTTAACAGCAATCAATTGCATTGAACAACGTTATGTAAGATATGTGAATGTAGAGTGCTGATATCCCGCTCAATTGTAAGAAGAATTGGTTAACGCAAATTTCCTCAGATAAATCTCATATGCACTTGTAGGGTTTGACCCGAACTTTGAAAGCCATCTGCTGTAATGCACGCATCTTTGGCTGTATAAATAATCCAGTCTTTTTGGTCAAGAGTCAGTGAAAGAGTGAGTCGTGAGGAGTTCATAGACAGTCAACAGTCAGAAGTCTGAACAGCAATATCAGTTATTGTCCAACAAGTAGCGAGATATTAGAACTCCACGAAATACTTAACTATTCTGTCGTCAAAAATTAGAAAATTGGATTTGTTCCTTTCGTGATTTGGAGATCAAAATTCATCAAGTTGCAGCTATGAACCAGTTAACGTTTTCCTACTTATACATTGAGAATTGATCACACACTTAAATTTACATAACTTAGATTTCGCTACACAAACACACATTTTACACACTAGATATTTAAAAGAATACATGTCATATTTTGTGATAATAAGTCTCTTTTCTTTATTTGGGAACCATTCGTACCAGAGAAGATATATTATTGTATGTGACGCCGAAAATAGAATTCTGAACAATTGACGGGGTGAGTGCAACAGTGGTCTAACCCACATTTTTAAGAATGGAGAAAAATCAAGTTAAACACATGTGTTTTTTGTACAATATATAAATATACCACGTATGGCACATTCAATTACTTGTGGTTGTTTTTGATATATTGTACAAAAATCATATGTGTTTAAGTTTAACTTGATTTTTCTCCATTTTTTTTAAAAAAATGTGGGTTAGACCACTGTAGCGCTGACCCCCTTAATTGAGTTCAGTACCAAGGTCACAGTAGCTCTGTGATAGAGTGTTTGTCTCTGATACGTAGGTCCGAAGTGGTTCGACCAATGGCTATGTAAGTTTGTGGTGAACAATGTCAATTTCGCTTCCTCCCAATTTCTCATTGTACAGTTATTCCATCATCATTCACTTGACTTAATCGTCACAATCGTTACGCTTAAAGGAATAATCGTGGGTGTTAGACTGAAATTCTTAATTTCATTTTCATTTTTATGTTGAATACAGGTCAATAAGCTCGGAACTCAGGGGTTTGGAGGGGGTAGATAACGGAATTCCTATTGAGAACCTGTCTAGCATGCGTGAGTTCAGTGATTGGGCGTGTAACTACTAGAGGCGGGGCTTGTGTGTGTATGTTTCAGAGGTGGTGTGTGTGATTACCTGTGCGTTCAAAGGTTCTGTATATGAACCGTACATAAAACAAGTCCAATAGGATATTTGAGTTGTTTGCAACATTATTTGATAGCAATAATAAAATAATTCGTTTTCTATCAAATATTCCAAGAAGAGAAAAAAACATATTTTGAAGATGTTATCACAGTAATGTCGTTTCAACCTATCATGTTTACTCTTTATTTTGTAATAGGTCATGCGTGATACCATTTTATCATTGCTTTCATCGCTCTTTTGTTTTCAAAACGAGTCTAAATGTCTAGAGATGAGTAGTGCAGTAAACAATAAACTTATATTTCTAAAAATGTGAAGATGTAGGTAATCGTTTATGATATTTCAGTTTATGATAGTAATGGGGAAGAAAATATAGTGAGCGAACTGTTTCATTATTATTTCCAAATGGTTGGTGGTGAAGTGTAAGCTAAGACTTCATAATATATAACTTAAATTTTTCCAAAAAGAACGTAGTTTTTTCTATTGCAGTATGTGTATTTCCCTGGCCTTGCATTGCTTCAGCTGTAACATTGGATAATACACAAGTAAATTCTTGTTCTTTCGTCGTTATGGCAAGTACATTTCACGTTTCAAATTTATTTTTATCTATTCAAAACTAAAGAGCGATAAATACAGTGACAGATTAATGAATTTTATAACCTCTACAAGAGTTCTCACGTTTGGCTGTTAAGGGGATGTCTACCCATCATCAGAGGCTTCAGAATCTCCGTAAGGTAACATGTAAAAATTTAATTCATAAATATCTTACAAAATACTGCACTTAGAAACTTGCAATTTTCTATACAAATGCAAAAGAGCAATACAAAGTGTAAGGTTATCTCAATTTAAACTTAATGACATAGATTAACTGTAATAATTACTTCCGTAATGAGATAATCACTACTGCATATAAAAGATCATAAGACCATTTTCATACCTCATAAATTACTATGGGTTACATTCTATGAAGAACATGTGCTGGAGAGGAATGTATTGTGGCAATTTGAGGAGCGAAACTCGTGTCTACCATCTCCATTTTCAGCCTTGAGTAGTCTCTCTTCCCAGCCCCCACCCCCACTTCCCTACTGAGTTCCTACAACGTTACGAGACCAAGTATTTGAATTTGATTTTTCGGATGAATTTGCTGTGACTCAGGTTCTACAAAATACTTCATAGAACAAAGATAATAATCTTTGAAACCTCAGTATCGAACATATGTTTCCGATTCCCTTTCTACATCTTTTGTTGCTTGAAGCTGACGGATTCTCCTTCGAACGGCTTTCACGTCTGCCTTTGAAAACTATGCAAGCAAAGAAAGTCCATTTGTTATTTGCCTATTTGTTTTGATGTTGGGATGGATAGGTTTCTTTTCGTTTTATATTATTAATAACAGAAAAAACACACTACGATTTTTCTGTGGTTATAACGGACTAATATTATGCAGGGGTGGCAAAAATCAAGTTTTCCCTGTTTTCTTTTTGAATATGGAGTTTGGTTTACCAAAACTTTTTATATATTTGCCAAAACTGTGTATGGATGTGTGCCTGTGTGTGTAACCAGAAAAAAAAATAGAATTTCTGGTTTCAGTAAATATTGATTTAATTACAGAGCAAAAACAGTAAAAAAAAGATGAAACCGGTTTCTCCCAATCGAGTAACTCTCAAGCGTCTCACGTCTACCTTTCACCTCCTCTTTTGATCTTCAATTGGAACCTGAAGTCATAAAAATTAACCATTTCCGGTTTCAATAGTGATCTTCATAGAACAGGAATGGTAAAAGCGTGAAGTGTTTTTTTCCTTTTTATTCAGCGTTCTAAAAATTACTTTCTTTTGTCTTAAGCCTCTATTCAAACCAAAAGAGGTGGAAATCAACCACTTCCGGTTTTAATATTTATAGCTATTGACTAAAAATTGTAATAGATAACAAAAGCGATTTTCTGCAATCAATTAAGCGTCCCAAGAATCTATTTCGTCTCTAGTCTAATCTCTCTACTCAATCCGGAAGTGGTAGGAATCAACTATAATTTTCAGTTTCAATATTAATTGTGAAAATATCATACCATGGAAACCAAAGTCCTTTGCGTGGTATACACGCCTCACTGCCACTTGTTTCGAACCATTGTCTTTGCATTGTGGATAATCGTGGCTTCTAGTTTTTAAACTATAAAGTAAGTCAAACTCGATGTCATACGTAAACTAGTTTTAGAAACGATTTACCAGTAGAGCACAAATTATTTACTAGTCTGCTCATTCTGCACTGTTCAAGATGGACTAAGCCAAATCGAGTAGCGCGTCTGAACAAGGGACTATGAGTTAGGGAAACTAATATAAAAGATTATTTGCATGAAGTTAAAACTACTTTAGATTTGGAATAAGGGATAAGAAATAGCAAACATCTGAGAGATTATTTAGTTCATACAATTACAGTAAGAAATAGATATGAGCCTAAGATAGACTGAGTTAGACCTAAGTTCAAATAAAGAGGGAAGTATAAAACTTTCCATCATGCTATTCTGTGACAATGAATTAGGTTACATAATCTTCAGTAAAATTCGTAAACGCTTAAACATTTTTGTATTGAAAGTCTCGATTATGAGCGAAGAGAGCTAGTTGACCTTTGACCTCGCGTTGGACCGGTTCGCTGTAATTTCTTAAAATCGAGACCAAGATCAGTAGAATTAACACCCTAAAATTGCAGTTATTCATTTAAAAAATGTAGTGACCATGGCTCAACACCTTTACTTTATTTAGATTACCTACGGACACAAATAAGTTTTTTGCAAGTTCTTATGCAAGAGCGTGGTTATGAAGGACGAGACCTACAGTTTAAAGTGGGTTACAAAAAACAAACAACTACTCGGTTTTAATCCGAAAATGTCCTCTAGCTAGGCTCAAACCTGAGACCCCTGATTACAAAAGTGACAATTCTATAGGATCATCCACGAAGAACAACAGCGAAAGATATATTGTACTGATCTTGCATGTACTGTACTTCTGGATATTTTAAGTTACTTTACAAGCTCCTTCTCCCCGAAAAAGAACTGCACAAGTGAAATCACTACAAAGTACAGAAGATGTACTATATTGCTCCAACTTAGCCACAGAATCAAAAATTCAGCGAGCTAATTTAATTTGCAAATAAATATAAGAAGTGAATAAAGATATGAGTCATTTGAGTTCACTCTGATTCTGAACCATTTATATTATTTTACTGGTTTAAATATTTTTTTGTTTAACACACACATACAAATTCTAAGTATTTATATGAACTTCAATGGGAAAATAATTTTGATTCACATACAGGTATAAAGTTCGTTTCCCGATGTCCCACTATGTATGTTCACAGTGCGTGCGGAAACATCAAATAAATTAGGGGAATTAATCCTTACGAAAACATAAACTGAAAGTTACGGGTCACCGCACAAGGATTATCGCTCAAAGTTCTTGAACTAAACCCGCCACACTTCTCTCTCTCTCTCTCTCTCTTTCTCTCTTTCTGTTTATTTCTTACTGTCTGTGTGTTTGTGTTTCTAGTTTCAGTGTGTACATATGCAAGTGTGTGTGTGTGTGGCGGGGTATATGAAGTATTTATTGGGATCGCGTAGTGGAACTTGTCGATATAAGTACGTACATACGTGAGACCCTTACTTCACACGATAACTTTGGACAATTGCGATTTTTTTAATTCTGCTTTTCGATATAAATAAGTAGAGTGATTCCTCCCGAGGGAGTTCCTTAATTGAGGTGATTAGCAAACTGAACGTGGTAGAAATGGGTCATTTCCGATTTTAACGTTGATCACTATAGAGCGGAAATCGTAATTAATAGTAAGAAGCAGTTTTCGGGAATCGATAAAGGGTATCAAGGAGAGCTTTCAGCTTCATCCCTAATATCCTGGTAAAACGGAAGAGATAGAAATTAACCTAACTATGACTTCTGGCTTCAAATTAATCTACATAGGATGAAGCTGTTTTAGAAATTAATATAGCGTTGTGGGAATAAATACCGTCTTCTCTCTTAAACTTCTTATCAAGTCGGAAGTAGCAAAACGCAACTACTTTCCATTTAAGTGTTGTTTATAACAGATTAAAACGATAGTAAGTAGCGAGAAGAGGTTTTCTGAAATCAATTTAGTGTCCCAAGAATATGTTCTATGTCGACTCAAATATTTCTACTAAGACTTCATGTGGTAGAAATCACCCGCTTCCGGTTATAACATTGAGCGTTATAGAATGGATAGCGAGAAAGTTTTTTTAGGTACCGGTAATTCATTAAGTGCTCCAGGAGTATATTCAATCTCTTCAGTAATCCCTCTACTCAAATCGGAAGTGAACTCAATATACTAGAACTTCTGGTTCCCAATCCACTACAGAAAATATAACATGATTCTCTTTAAGATTTTATTAGTATTAGGATCACGTAGTGAAACTTGTACTATTGTAATGTTAGTACGTACGTACATACATACGTCCGTCAGTTCGAACGATAACATTTGAACGGAAGCGAATTTTCTAATTTTTTTGCAATATGTGGAGAGTGTGTATATATGTAGACAGATTTTCTCGAGAGAGTCATTAATAGAGGTGATTCGAAAAACAAAATGGTCAAAATGAATTATTTCAGGTTTTAACGTTGATCAATATAAAACAAAAACGGTAATGGATAGCGAAAAGCGGTTCTCGGCAATCGATTATACGTTTCAAGGGAATCTCTCATCTTATTCTTAACATTCTAGCAGAACTGGGAATTGTAGAAATGAGCCATTTCCGGTTTTAGCATTCACTACTATAGAGCAAGAACGATAACTGATAAGGAGATGATGTTCTCGGAAATCAATTAAACTTTTCAAGGATAACCTTCTTCACATTTAACAAGCTAGTAAATTCTTTAAGTAACAGAATTGAGCCATTATAGGTTTCAACGTTAATAACTATAAAGCGAAAACGATAATAAATAGTAAGAAGCAGTTTTCGACAATCGGTAAGGCGTTCCAGGACTAACTTTCATCTTCGTGCATAACACCCTAGTAAAAAGGAAATGTAGAAATCACCTATAACTTCCGGTTTAAATTTAATTTACATAGAGCATAAACTATAAGATATAGGATGAAGCACTTTTCAGGAATCAATTTAAAGTTGTTGGAACAGGTATTATTATCTCTCTTAAACTTCAAACCGGAAGTAGCTAAATCCAACTACTTCTGGTTTTACTGTTGATCGCAATAGATTAGAAAAGATAACAGATAAGCAGAAGCAGTTTTATAGAATCATTCAGTGTCCGAAGAACGTTGTATCTCGACTGTAACCTTTATACTAAAAGCAGAAGTGCAGATATCAATCAGTTCTAGTTATAAATTGAGTATTATAGATTGGAGAGCTAGAAGTGATGTTATGTATTTTATTATGTCCCTGAAGAGTGTCGCTTAGTGGTAGAGCGCTCCACCTTGTGCGTGGTTTCCTTATTGTTTTGATCGACAGTAAAGTAAGATTGTGGTGGACAAGAACGTATTCGTAGATTTTGTGAGGGTACTCCCACTTCTTCCCCTTTCCATTCTCCCCTATTATCATTTACTTCCTTTCATCATTGGGCACGCTGGTTCAGTTATAGGGCGCTTCCTCTGGTGCGTACTGTCCTTATTTTTTCGATTCCCAGTAGAATAAGTATGTGATTGACAACATCGTATCCGTGGTTTCCCTCAAGGTACTCCCGCTTCTTCCCAAGTTTTATTCCACTAATTCCTCCTCTTGTCATTGATTTGTTTTAATTAATTGGCGCGGTGGCTAAGTGGTAGAGCGCTTCTTCTCGTGCGTGGGTTCGTTATGGTTTCGATCCCCAGCCAGGTAAGTTTGTGGTGCACAAGATGGTATCCGTTAATTTTCTTAAGGTACTGCCGCTCCTTCCCACTTTTCATTCCACCAATCCTTATATTACCATTGACTTGCTTTAATCATTGGGCGTATTCGCTCCTTGCTAGAACGCTTACACTGGTGCGTGGTAGTCTTCTTTTTAGTTTCCCGATAGAGCAAGCTTTTGGTGGACACAGTCGTATTCCTGGGTGTTCTCACAGTACTCCCGCTAGTTTCCATTTTTCATTTGACAGTTTTTTCTATTATAATTGACTTGCTTTAATCATTGGGCGCAGTGGTTCATTGGTAGAGTGCTTCATCTGTTGAGTGGGGTCTTTATTGTTTCGATACCCGGCCAAGTAAGTGTGTGCTGGACCGTGGGTTTTCTCAGGGTACTCCAGCTTCTTCCAAATTTTCATTCCACCAATTCCTATATTTTTATTGACTTACTTTAGTCATTGGGCGCGGTGGCCCAGTGGTAGTGCGCTTCGTCTGGTTCGTGGGGCCGTTATCGTTTCGATGCCCGTCCAAGTATGTTGGTGTTCGGCAAGATCATTTACTTGTTTTTTCTCAGTCTACTAAAGCTTCTACCTAATTTTCATTCAACCAATCCTTCTATTACCATTGACTTGCTTTAATCATTGGGTGCAATGGCTCAGTGGTTGAGTGCTTTGTCTGGTGTGGACGGTCTTTATTGTTTCGATCCCCGTCCAAGTAAGTTTGTTTTGGACGAGATCGTATCCGTGGGTTTTCTCGGGGTATTTCCGCTACACCCCAATTTTCATTTTACGAATTCCTCTATTATCATTGACTTGCTTTGATGATTGCGCGCGGTGGCTAAGTGGTAGAGCGCTTCTTCTAGTTCCTGGGGTTATTATCGCTTCGATCATAACCCTTGTAAGTTTCCGGTGGACAATATGGTAACCGTGGGTTTTCTTAGATACTCCCGCTTCTTCTCTCTTCTATTCCACAAATCACTCTATTACCATTGACTTGCTATTATCATTGGGGGCGGTGGTTCAATGGTAGAGCGCTTTCTGTGGTGCGGTGAATCCTTATTGTTTCGATCTTCGGCCAAGTAAGTTTCTGGTGGACAAGATTGTATCCGTGGTTTCTCTCAGAGTATTCCAGCTTCTTCCCTCTATTCATTTCACCAATTCTTCTATTACCATGAACTTGCCTGAACCATTTGACGCAAAGGCTGAGTGGTAAAGCGCTTCTTCTGGCGTGCGTGTTCGTAATAGTTTCGATCCCCGGACAAGTAAGTTTGTGGTGGACAAGATCGTATCCGTGGATTTCCTCATAGCACTCCCGCATCTTCCCACTTTTAATTCCACCAGTTCCCTTATTGTCATTGACTTGCATTAATCATTGGGTGCGATCGCACATTGGTACAGCGTTTCCTCTGGTGCGTCGGGTCGTTATCGTTTCGATCCCCGTCCAAGTAAGCTTGTGGGGGACAATGACGTATCCGTGGGTTTCCTTAGGGTACTCCCGCTTCTACCCACTTTTCATTCCACACATCCTTCTATTACCATTGACTTGCTTTAATAATTGGCCGTGGTGGTTCCTGTGGTTCGAAGGGTCCTTATTGTTTCGATCCCCGGCCAAGTAAGTATTTGTTGGACAGGATCGTATCCGTGGGTTTTCTCTGAGTATTCAGGCTTCTTCCCTCTTCTCATTTCAGCAATTCTTTTATTATCATTGACTTGCTTTAACCATTGGGCACGGTGGCTCAGTGGTAGAACGCTTTATCTAGTGCGTTGCGTCCTTATCATTTCGATCCCCGGCCAAGTAAGTTTGTGGTGGGGAAAATCGCATCCGTGGGTTTTCTCAGAGTACTCGCTCTTCTTCACACTTTTTCATTCCAGCAATGCGTCTATTATCATCCCCTTGCATTAATCATTAGGCGCTGTAGATCATTGGTAAGGTGCTTCCTCTGTTGCACGGGGTACTTAATGTTTCGATCCCCCCAAGTAAGTACGTGTTGGACAAGATCGTATCCGTAGTTTTTCCCAGTTTACTCCAGCTTCTTTCCAATTTTAATTGAACCAATCCTTGTATTACCATTAACTTGCTTTAAATATTCGGCGCGGTGGCTCAGTAATATAGCGCATCCTCTGGTGCATGGAGTCTTTATGGCTTCGATCTAGGGTCAAGTAAATTTTCGGTGGACAAGATCGTATCCGTGGGTTTTCTCAGGATACTCCCGATTGTTCCCACTTTTCATTCCACTAATTCTTCTATTTTCGTTTACTTCCTTTAACCATTGGGTGTGGTGGCACAGTGGCAGAGCGCTTTCGCTTGTGCGTGGTGTCCTTATTAGTTCGATCCCCGGTCAAATAAGTTTCTTGTGGACAAGATCGTATTCATGGTTTTTTTTAGCGTACTCCAGCTTCTTTCCACTTTTCATTCCACTAATTCTTCTATTACCATTGAATTGGTTTGAAACATTCGGTGCGGTGGCTCAGTAGTAGAGCGCTTCATCTGGTGTGTGGGGTCGTTATCGTTTCTATCCCTGGCCAAGTAGGTTGGTATTCGACAAGTTTGTATCCGTGGGTTTTCTCAGGGTACACCAACTTCTTCCCAATTTTCACTCCACCAACCCTTTTATTAAAATTGACTTATTTTAATTATTGAGTGCGGTGGCTCAGAAGTATAGCGCTTCGTCTGCTTCGTGGGTTCCTTATTGTTTCGATCCCCGGGTAAGTAAGTTTCTTGATTACAAGTTCCTGTCGTTGAGTTTTCTCAGGGTACTCAAGGTTCGTTCCAATTTTCTTTCCACCAATTCCTCTATTATCTTTGATTTGCTTTATTCATTGGGTGCGGTGGCTCAGTGTTCGAGCGCTTCGTCTGTTGCGTGGGGTCGTTATCGTCTCCATCCTCGGCCAAGTACGTTTCTGGTGGACTAGATCGTATCCGTGGATTTTCTCAGGGTACTCCCGCTTCTTCCCACTTTTCATTCCTCCAATCCTTCTTTTACCATTTACTTGGTTTAATCATTGAGTGCGGTGGCTCAGTAGTAGAGCGCTTCCTCTGCTGACTGGGATCTTCATTGAGATAAAGTTGAAAACAAAAACCTATATCATATTAATAGGTAACTATACTTTGGCTTTTATTATTCCAGACGTATGCAGAGCTTTTCTGTTACTTATGTCTTTACCAGTGACTTTTTCTACAGCGCAGTGATCTTTTTTCAAAATTAAAATTAATAAAGAACTATTTTCGCAGTTCCATGTCTGAACAACGGTTTACTGGTCTCAGTATTTTAAATGTTGAGTGTGAGAGAGCAAGAGCAATAGATGTCACTGAAATAATAGAAAAATTTGCAACAAATAGTTCTAGAAGGTTACACCACTTCAAATGAACTTCGACATTAGGCAGTTCGATCGCCTTTTTCAGTGAGTATTTGGAGAAAGATATCAGGAAACGTTATATGTTCCATAATTCAAGAATCCGTTGTAAGTTTCCTTTACCCTCACCAATTGAGTGTATGCGTTCCCAATTGAGCCGAAGCCGCAGCACATGAAGTTCGCATTTACTTTCCTACTCCCCATTCACAACAAAATGCTTTTCTGAAATTAGACTTTCGTAACGCTTTTAATGAACTGAACCGAGACGCTATGCTACTCACAGTTAAAACTAATTTTCCATCTACTGAACACTATGTATATCAATGTTATGCGCAACCAAGTAACCTATTTCTAGGTGATAAGATTATACTCTCGCAACGTGGAGTACAACAAGGCGATCCTCTAGGTCCCGCTTTGTTCGCCATGACAATTCAGTCCATAGTGTCTAGGAATAACACTGAATTAAATATCTGGTACTTAGACGATGGCACTATAGCAGGAGATCCTGACACATTTATAAGTGAACTACAGAATATTCGAAGTATGGCAGCAGACATCGGACTACGCTTAAATTTTATGAAGTCTGAAGTAGGATTTTTAATAAGTTCGCAAGATCAATTAGAAGTGTTATATTCACAATTTAAAAATTCATCACCGGGAATACAACTTATCACAACCTCGTCAGCCTTTCTACTTGGTGCAGCCCTTTCACCTGAGGCAACTCGTAAGTTGTTAGTCGAGAAAACTAAAAAGTTAGATTTTTTCTTGTCATGTCTGGCCCTAGTCTCCACACATTCAGCTTTTTATCTCCTTCATGCGTCGTTCTCCATACCAAGGATAATCTATTTTTTTACGCTGTTCCACTTCTTGGGGTGAAGTCGATTTACTAGAGAAGTTTGACACCGTTCTGAAATGTGGACTGGAATCGTTACTCAACAGTAACCTAAATAGCAACGCATGGATACAGGGTTCCCTTCCAGTTGATTCTGGAGGTCTTGGTATTCGTCGGGCTGTCGATTTGGCGTATCCTTCAATTTTAGCGTCGTTCTATGGATCACGCCATACCATTGAGATACTCCTCAACCAACTGAATGAGTCTCACATAGAATCTGATGTCCAAGACTGCATATCTGTCTGGTCTAACCTAGTTGGTTTAAGCCCTCCAGAAATAACGGGCAGAAGTTCGCAATCCATATGGGACAAGCCAATCATCAAATTATATCAATCAGTGTTATTACAAGAAGCAGACAGTCAACAGGATAAGGCTAGACTTCTCGCCTCCTCATTACCAGTTTCAGCTGCTTGGCGAAATGCATTACCTTCACACACCCTAGGACTGCACCTTCCAAACGAAAGTTTTCGTATTTCAGTTGGACTTCGCCTAGGAGTAGACATCTGTGAATCACACAACTGCTCTAAATGTGGTGCATCAGTGAAGCAGGATGGTCTACACAGTTTGTCTTGTATAAGTAGCTCCGGAAGACATGTGGAGAATTCGAGCGTGAATGACATTATCTGGAGAGCACTCACGTCGCCGGAAGTTCCATCTGTTCGTGAATCTGTGGGGTGTAACAGATCTGATGGCAAAAGACCAGATGGCATGACGCTGGTACCATGGAAGAGGGGAAGGATTCTTCTCTGGGATTTGACATGCTCTGACACTTTCGCGTCATCTAATCTCACTCCTTCTTCATCTCGAGAAGGAGCTATTGCAGCGGGCAGAGATTGCGGGAAAAGAAGAAAATATAAAGATCTGCTCGTTAGATACATGTTCGTGCCCGTAGCCATTGAATCGAGCGGCATTTGGGGCCTCGAAGCGCACAATTTCATCAAAGAAGTAGGCTAACGTATTGCACACCTTACGGGTGACAAGAGGGCTACTACTTTTCTTATACAGCGTATCAGAATAGCAGTTCAGCGAGGAAATGTGGGTTCCATTTTAGGTACATTACCTCATGGAAAATTATTAGAAGAAGTTTTTCTTTTATAACTAACTGTTCAGAATTTGCTGTTTATCTTTCTGTAAAAAAAGTGATATATTGTATTTTTGTAGTTGCGTGTTACGTGTTCTTGTAATTACATAATTTTCAGTAGTGTTGAAAAAAAAAGTTTAAAAGTGCACATGAAACAAATGGACACATTTTAGTAGATAGAAGAAGGCAATCTAGCATAATTGTTTCCGGTCCTTTAGAGGGGCTGATTGCGACACTGACCACTACCTGGTAGCAGCGAAAATACGAGAGAGGTTATCGTTGAATAAAGGTAATATTCATTGTCCGAAAACGGAGAGAATCAATTCAAAGAAATTAGAAAAGAGCCAGGTAAGAGAGAAAAGAGAGAAAAACCATATTGAAGTTTCGAATAGATTCTCGGTTTTAGAAGTTCGGAGTGCACTAGTGATCAGAATGCCTGGATTGAAATTAGAGATAGCATTAAAATTTCAGCAAAAGAAAAATTGGGACACGCGGAAACAAGTAGGAACAGACCATGGTTCGACCAGGAATGCGTAAACTAGCAGAGAAAACAGGCAAAATTACGCTGGCTACAAAATCCGAATGAAACGACTACAGAAAATTTCGCAGATATCAAGCGGGAAACTTCCAAAACTTTTAGAACAAAGAAACGCGATTTTCTGAAAACTAAAATTAAGGAACTTGTAGATAATAAAAAAATAAAAACATACGGGACATGTACGTATAAGGGAATCAACGAATTTAAGAAAGGCTATAAACGTCGTGCTTATATATTAAACACATCTGACGGTACAGTTCTCACTGACGTGGATAGCATCTTAAATAGATGGAAAGATTTCTTTAACGATTTGCTTAACACGCAACCAAAAACTAGTGTGCGTGGAGTAAAGCAGATGCACACCGCAGAACCGTATATTCCAGAGCCTATATTAATATACAAACTACATATATTGGTACTTAACTATACCAATCAAAATAAATGTACTATAAAACAAAATCTGGTACAGTAAATCAAATCACATTTCTAGAAAGGTTACTTAAACTAAATCGTCATATTCCATAGTAATTCGCTTTCATAATTGTACAAAATCAATGTATTGAAGACTCACACTTAACACTAATATAGTAAATAATGTGGAATAATATATATATATATATATATATATATATATAATAACATATTAAATACATGATAGCATTATATAATAAGTACATATTAATGGGAATTCCAGAAATGTAGAAAAATGATTATATGATTATTATGATTTCACAATCCATTCGTCCCTGATTTGAGCATCGAATAAACAGCAGAATCGATGCTCGATGATAAATTCAATCCAATGGCAAAAATATAGATCGATGACTTACAGCAGTGTATTACAAGGACAATTGACTATGCCGATCGGTCTTCTCTGTAAAACAATATATATAAATATCCATACCATACCATTCATTAACAAAAACAACGATCAAAAGATTCAAACAAGATGAATATGAGTGATTTTAATGAATGAATATTTAAAACCTTCTAATAACATTTACAAATGGTTATGTAACTACATTTCAAGAAATTTACAAAATATACGTATGTTCCCATACAAATTATTACTGATTGACATTACGGGCATCACGAAATCTTTTCGTTAATGACACATGAGACTTTCTCATATCACGCTTATCATAAAAAGCTTGTACATGAATAGTATTAGGATTTAAGGTTTTAATTATGGAATAAGTCGCTGTCAACCGATTACAAAGACTTATCATTACCGGTACTTTATCTGATAATGAGTATTGGACTTGTGCTTTAAATAAGACGTTGTCTCCTATTTGGTATGATGTCGGCGCTCTCTTCTTATCGTATCTCCGTTTCTCATTTCCATGCTTGTTCCATATTGTTGAGAGCGCTTACTCATATATTAGGGTCTCTCTGTCTAACACCAGTAAAGTCTATCCTCCACCTGATGTCCAAAGGATCGCATACATTGTATGTATAGATTAATTCATGGGGCACTTTTGATGTTCAGAATGTACTGATGTATGCTACCTCATGAATACCACGATCACATTAATTTTGTTTATCTAAAAAAATAAGTTTTCAAACAATCTTTGATCATTCTAATGTATTTTTCACTGGGATTGCTACCACTATGGCATGGATCAACTCTTATGTATCGTATCCCATTAGCTTACATGAAGTCTTTAAAACGAGACGACGTAAAGTTACTGTGATTATCATGGGTCAGAGAGTGAATAAATCCATGCTGACACATTAATTTGTATAATTTATTAATTATTGTTTGACTTGATTATTAAGAAATGGTTCCAAAAAATACTCTTTTCGTAAAGAAATCAACTACTATCAAACAAAAGCGACCGCACTGTGTGTCTACCAAAGGACCTATGACGTCACGCGCCCAATTTCCATTCGGCAATTTCTCAAAACTGGGGACTAATTATCCCATTACTTTCATATTATTGCTTTTGCTCAATTGACATGGACACGCAGTCATATTCTCCTTTATTTGTAGCATCATGCGCATACAGATCTTCGCGGCACATTTAGAAAATCCTAGATGTATCCCCGGCAATACCCCATCAGGATCCTGCCGCCTATAGTCGGACAATTTGTCCATGCCGACCAGATGCCGCGGTCGGATTGCCCGCGCCGGACACCGGCGTCTTTCCGCGCGATTTTCGACCGCGACGAGTAAAAAGAGATTCGTTCAACCAAAGAAAACCAAGAGAGTTAGAAGGTAATTTGTTGCTTTGAAATACGAATTAGGGCTTATATTTCCCTCGTATAAAGCTTTCTCGAAACAGTCGGCAGACAGTGGGACGACGACTGCAAAAAGAGACTGCCGGCAATTTCTTGAAAAGCGACGTCGGCACGATGTCGGCGAAAGTTGCAATAACGCGTACCAGCGGCAAAGAGTCGAATTTTGGAAAATGAATAGAGCCTGTATCTTCTTTAATGATGAAGTAAATATTGAAACTGAAGAATAGAAAAATAGAATGAAAAATAGAAATGAGGTAGTGGTTAAACGCTCTTGTGTACAGGTTTACTTGTGGCGCAATACTAAAAAAATTGAAAATTATAATTCTTTCACCAGTTTCTTTTTTATTGTCCCCTAGACGGTTTCCAATATATTTTACTTGGCATAAATAAAATTCAAAGGGACCTCTAGAAGTAATTGTTGAAAAATTATAATTCTTTTACGATTTACGTATAAATAAGGCTTCCAGATGTCTAGCATAAAAATAGCACGAATGCTATCGAGCCGAGTCAGATAGGGCGAAGCTGGTGGGCCCGCGCGGAAATACTTCCGAAGGGAGCAGGCACGTAAACGATAGTGTGTATGCGCAGAAGTGAGGATAGTGGAAGGAAGTGCGTTTTGAGAATAATACAAGTTTCAACAACACTTGTTGTTGTTTCATACTAGTAACTCTCCACTTGTAAACAAAATACAGGTTCTGCACAATGTGCAGAAATATGATGCCGGTGTACACGGTGCAGAAATAAGCCGCCCGTGGAAAATAACATCTTATAGAACCTGTTATTTGCACTCATTGCACTCATTTGTTTTATTCGTCGTAAAGCACTGGTGATGATTTAACATTAGTTGAAGATACAGCTGTATTACATTGTATGTAATTAAGTTACCTGTAGAAATTCGTTCCTTATAAACATGTCTTTTCATGGAAAGTATTGAATTTTACCTGTAAATCTTCCAAAATGTAGTGCAATAAAATTACACCTGCACCAGACTGTCTTATTTTGATTTTTGCAGGCCGCAGTGGCTCAGTGGTAGAGCGTTCATATCTGGTGCATGGGATTTCTCGTTCAAATCCTGCTCCTGTCAAGTGAACTTTGTAGTGGACAAACACCGTGTGCGTGGTTTTTCCCAGGATTCTTCCGTTTCCTCCCACTTTCTTCATTCCACCATTTTCATTCATCTCTCATCATCACCGTCTCCTTTAGCCTAACCGGCATAACCATGGGACGTAAAACTCAAAAATTTCATTTTCATTTTCCGAGTGTCAACCCTTTCTCCTGACACTGTTCCACGATGTGTAGGTACAAAAACTTGGACATCGGAAGTTTGAAAAAATTAAACAATTTAACATTAACATCTGTAGAAAATCCTTAGCGACTACTATTAAAATTTTTGAGAAGAAAAGCTCGTCATGAACCTGGGTTTGAAAAAACCCGGGCTCTTTTGAAAAAGCCAAACCCACCTGGGCCCATATGGGTTTTTTCGGGTATTTTCGGGTTTAATTGGTTTTTTCAGGTTTAATCGGTTTTTTCGAAATATTTCAATGTATTTGGGGTAAAAGTGTTAAAATGTGACTTATGTTTCAATATTGTCATTGTCACAACTTGCAACAATTTTCTACTCATTGCCGTTTTGAAGAAATGGTCGCCATTTTGATTTTTTTTTACATTGGACCGCCGAGAAAATCTACACAGCAAATTTAGCATATCTTGTGCTTCTACCGTCAAAATTTCAACTTAAAAGACTATAAATTGCGCTTCGTAGCGTAGATACTCGCTCATTTGACAAAATGGCCGCCATTTTGATATTTTACGTTGGTATGCCGCCAAAATCTAAACAGGAAATTTAGAGTGTCTCGTGCTTGTACTCTGCAAATTTTAACTTAAAAGGCCGAAAGTTGAGTTGATTTTGTGTTTAACGTCCCTTTCAGCAGCCAGGCTATATAAGACGGGACCTACTGATTAAAGTGGAATCCGAACCACGTGAGCTCCCTCCGGGAACCAAACCCGAGTCACCCACGCCGAAGACGCTTAGCTATAAAGGAGCTCGGCAGACAAACGAACAAATGTAAATCAAGTCATCCAGAAGCCTGACTGACGTTCGCGAAATATGGATACCAAAAGGGGTCTATTAATTTAAAACAAAGATACAATTCATGTTTCATGAAACAAATAAATACTTCAAAATGTCTCACATGAAATTAACATCTTCCAGCGTAAATAAACCTGCCATATTTTCTCCATGAGAATACGGGACACCTCAGATCCCCCCTCCCCTCAACTTTCCAACACAATGAATTGAATTATAGTCTGGTTATGAACAAAAGTATAATAGGCCGCGGTGTCTCAGTGGTAGAGCGTTCATCTCTGGTGCATGTGGTTCCTAGTTCGATCCCAGCTCGCGCCAAGTGAGCTTTGTGGTGGACAAACCCCTTGTGCGTGGGTTTTCTCGGGATTCTCACGTTTCCTCTCCCTTTCTTCATTCCGTCATTTTATTCGTTTCTCATCATCACCGTCACGTTGAGCATAGCAGGCATAACCGTGAGACTAAAAGTTAAAGATTTCATTTTATTTATTTATTTTTTTCAGAATACGTATAATAGGCGAAAGTTCACTAAGCAGCAGCTGCCTTTCTCTGTTCGTACCCTGCAATTAATTGTATAGACTAAAGATGCCTAAAAACCTAAGATGTGCTATAAAAATGCTTTACAGGAGAACAATATGCAAATTATTTAAATCAGTGGTACAATATACCTTCAATATTCTTCGCGCGTTTAGCAATATTTATTTACATGGTTGTATTTGCCAAATTACGTTCGTCAGTTTAATCTGATGAAAAGCTGCTTTCTCACCCTGTGTCGTGTGTAATTGTCAGGACCAGAGTTACATTTTTCTAAGACCTGGACCAAAGCACAATTCTGTGCCCCTAGCCTCTGAAAGAGATTATAATTTTTCTTAACTTATCTAATGTGTTGGTGGAGAAAAGGTCAGTAATCTTCCCTGTGTTTGTAAATGTAGAAACACTCAAACCCTTTTTTTTTTTTTTTGATCCGGAGAGTATCCGAGTTTCCATCAATTTCAATGGAAAAAGTAGCATTGCAAATTTCGCTCTCTATCAAGTCGAACAGGGT
>NW_027657357.1:0-31195 GCF_964235325.1 Thermobia domestica | reverse complement strand
CAGTCTGTCCGTATTGCTAATGTTTTCAAAATGAAAGTTCGTCAAATAGTAGTATACTAGCTTGATGGTAGTTTTATATACCTGCACCCTCAGGCAACCTGTCAAGAAAATGTATCTTAGAATAGTTCGAGACGCTCGCAACATGCATGCCTGTGGGTCCAGAGTAACATACTACAAACCTAGTATGGGTCAGAGTCTAATTATGTCCTCCAATACTATAGACTTCATGCGAAAACCTTTATGTTTGCAGTGATTAGCAACACTACTACACTGGGGTTTTTGGGAGACGAGGACACTCACACTATGTTTTCCGTTGTCCAATGCTGCTTCAGTCACATTTGCTATATATTTCTTCAATAACACGCATGCCATTTTCAACATTGTGATGTTTACACTTGGTTGGCAAACACTGGAAATCAGGAATGGTTGAGAGATGGTCACATTCAACATCTTTTTGCTATAGTGTCGTGTGATGTTTCTGTCAAGCTTGGTATTTAAACGTCTCATTGAACGGAGCCTATTTTACAACTTCTTATTTTTTCACTTGGTTGGCAACACAAGAAGGCTGGGGTTCTTGGGAGAAGAATACATCCACAGTATATTTTCTCTAGTGACGAATGATGTTTATGCCACATTTCATGGATATACGTCCAGTGGTACAAAAGACATCCGCCACATTGTATTTACAATTCGTTGGCAACACTGAACAAATGGGTACGTCTGGGTGCAAAATTGATATTATCAAACCCTTTTCTGAGTCACGTTCTAGCAATGAGTCAGAAAGGAACATGATAGGCTCAGACGCTTAAGCGTGATGCCTCGTGTAACATTCATATTTACTTCTGTTGAATATGCTATACATAGGGGCACAAACACCAACACACTGGCCCTTTGTAGGATTACGTTGCGGATTTGCCCGTGATTTGAAAACGGTTTCGTACTTCTTACGGCAAGAGCTTTCAGACGAGATATAGGTTTACCCCAGGTTCTTGGTCCCGGTATGGTATCATCCCTAGTGAGATGTAAATCCAGAGGCGAAAGAAACCGATCTAGTTCCAAAAGTAGCCGTTAATGACGCTCTAATCGGTCCATCTCTACTCACCTGTATTTCAAGCAATTGAAAACTATTACATGACATGATTCAAAATACATTTTTTCAAATATTTCACTTTCACATTGTATTATAAATACTTTTTGATGTGTATACAAAACAACTTTGTTAAGTATATACCAGACGAATCCCATTGGGAAGAAGGGCAGAAAACATTTTGTACCAAGCCTTCGTTTGCTTCTTCTCTGTTGGTTACACACTTGTCCAAAAGCTTCCATAGTAAACCATAAAAGAAAATATATATTTAATTTATTTTGTTATGTTGAAATAAGTACCTGTTCACGTTCTAGCAGTAGTATTAGAAAACTTCACAATTTGTTTACTGTTTATTTGTTTATTAGTAGCTCAAATTTTTCTTGTACCTCTAAACACACCAAAATAATAATAATAATAATAATAATAATAATAATAATAATAATAATAATAATAATACAAGATAAAGGAGTTATTAAAATAATTTAGTTATAAAGTGGAATAAATTGAATAGAGTATTAATTTACTAATTTGCTAATGTAATGGGATTAAATGTAGATATAGCTTTAAATTTCCGCCCGTAAAACAATCTCTCGTTACTACTTTCTTTACGCTTAAAATGATCTTCAGAGAAAAAAATGAATGTATAGAATAAAAGTGGAACAGAAACAAAGTATCAGGCTACTTTTCATTTGTGGTTAAAGTGTAAAAGACTAGAATAACTTGAAGTTCGACTTTAATTTCTATTCACATTTGTTTCTTGTGTCCCTGTTTATGGGTTACACACGTTACGTGACTAAATTCATGTAACGGGGTTTTATGGTTCATCAACTACCTGCATCATCTACGCTTATTAGCCCATTGATTTATGGTATAGCCGTCTCCTTTAGCCTAACTGGCATAACTGTGGGACGTAAAACTTAAAAATTTCATTTTTTTGATTTATGGTATTATTATTATTATTATTATTATTATTATTATTATTATTATTATTATTAATTTGTATGCTTTGAAATGAACTGGAACTTGAGTGATTTGGTTTTACTGATTTTCTCTTCAAATCTATTTAAATACTCACCTTTTGAACATTTAAATTTTGGTATCTATAACTTTAATATGATATAATCAAATTTAATTTAAGCGATGTAAACTTTACAGATAACGTAGAACCAATTTGAAAATAGGAAGAGACATTTAAGAAGAAGAAATCAGAAAAAATACATATTTAAATTTTCAGTTTATTCAAAAGGAAAACAAAAAAAAATATAAATGATATACAAAAAAGTTACTGTAGATACTCAACTTCGCTAGTACCATAGTAAACTTCGAACTAAAATATTCAAATTACAGTTTGAAACTTATTTTCACGCTAGTAATGGCATATATTTTTCAGTTTAAATATATTTCTATCACTTTTCATTTTCTTTGAAGGAAGAAGAACAAGAGGAACCAGAGGAAGGAGAAGAGGAGACCAATACTACGGATGAATTGCTAAAAATATTACGGAAGGAATTGGAATGTCCAGTATGTCTTGATATACCATCGCCTCCCATAATGCAATGTGTGAATGGCCACCATACTTGCTGCAAGTGTAAACCTAGAATAGCTGCGTGTCCTGTGTGCCGAGCACAACTCACAAATATAAGAACACATATTGGTGAATCTCTTGTAAACAAAATACCATTCCCATGTCAGTATAAAGATAAAGGATGTCCATCTGCAATGATCAGTTCGAAGAAAGCGGAACATGAGAAGGAATGTAATTTCAGACCATACGGATGCCCTGTAAGAAATTGTAATTATATATTATTCTCTGATGAAATAATAGGACACATCAGAGCATTTCACAGAGGCGTTGAGATCAGATCATTTAATAATAAAGTTGAATTTGATTATCAATTCTTTAGACCTCTAACACCAAATTTACGTATATTTGAATTAGGTGCTCCACCAGCTACGTTTGTGTTAACTGTTCAACGGCGTTACGATGGAAATATGTGTTTTATAGTTCAAGCAGCGAAACCACAAGCTGAGGCGGAGATTTTTTTCTTTACAATTAAGGTTTGCAGTACTCGCAGACGGGAAATATCTTATCGAGGGCCAGTTATATCTCTTCACGTTGATACCAATACAATAATTGCCAAGTCAGAATGTCTAGTGCTTGAAAAGTCCTTTGAAGAATATTACAAGTGTACTTTTGATTTAACTATTACAACTACACAAACACCACAATACAGTTTCCAATCCCCCCAAGGGCTTAAACGCAGTTGTCAATATCCTGTGCATCCGTGTCTTGGCCCCCAATATTCTGTATCATTCTTGTCAAAACGTGCCCGCCAGTCAAAGGCTACATATCCTGGTTGGAGCTCAAGATACGATTCGAAATAAGAAATATGCAAACAGCGATGTATTTGCAGTGGATCATTATAGAGTGTAGCATATAATCAAGTATATCTACATCACGTGTATTTAGTAGTGTGTAATGGTTTGAAAAGCAACATGAAAGCATATAATGCGATACTTACACTGTATTATAACGTACGCTGCGAATATGATATCTCTCTCTGCGTTAATGAAGAATCCACTAGTACGTTACGATGACTTTACAAAAGTTTAAGTTATTGTAGTACATATTATGCAATGCGTTTTGGAACAACTGCCTATTTCTGGCGTAGAAATAAGTGACATACCATATTTGATGCCACACAAAATTTTTGAGATTATTTTTTTTATTTTTACCATACTAGTAAACTCCTTCGATTCACCGACTCTTGATATGTATTTTAACTGGTAGACTGTTAAGTAGGATTGTTGTGAAGACACGCGTTTCTTAGTCATGTTCCGTTGTGTTAGTCATGTCTCTTAGTCATGTGTCCTATTTGCGTGCGTGAATTTATCATTAAACAGAAAAGATATACAACTGATGATGTTTGAAATAGATTTGAACTATGTAGTGAACATGGGAAGTATTGCAGAGAAGTTTGTTCCTCGTCTCTTGAACGACGATAGACGAGATCGTCTTGTTCGGGTCATAAACCAGGAATGTAATGGAAGGTATAGAGGGTATACGGCGTATCCCGACCTAATGATTTTACAGTTTAGCGTATATTTACTTTAAGCCATGAATGTAACGGATGAGTATACACTGTATTTTAGGAAATGGTTGAACATATACTTATCAAAGATTCTAGCAATACATCACTACCTAAAGGTGCCTTGACCACCGTTCCTCACCCACTCCACCCCTCCGACCTATCCCATTGTGATTTATAGCTCTTCCCTAAAACGAAAGTTGAAATAAAGGCGTTTTAATTCCATCGGAAAGATCCAAGTGGAATAGTAACAGCTCTTGAACACCCTGCAACTAGTGAACATCAAGCAAAGCTTCTTACAACAATGAGAAAATATTTTACCTAGAATCGTTGCATGAAAGGCCAATATGGCTGTCGATGTTAAGGATCTAACATAAGGTTTCGAATTTGTAAGAGGAAATTATCTTAAGTTTTGGGTAGTACCTCACTCATAATGTTAATGTTTGATTTGTCATGAATTGAATCTAATTGCACAAACACAAAATAGCGCTGAAAAAGTGAAGAGTGCCTAAAAGAACATATAACTCGCACATATATACTATAATTTACAAGTGTAATTACAGAGTTTATATACAGGTTGTCTTAAAGCGTAGGGATCCGCTTGGTACAGAAGTAGTTGCGGCAGCTTTCAGCCACTACAGTTGAACTGAAATATGTTTAATTCACTTTATGATTATAGTTAAAACTAAATGCATTTTATTTATCAATATTCTACATTGTTAGATGCAGGTTGCAATATGTAACTTTTGTTTTCTAGTATGTTACCACGTTCACTTAGTGTTTTTTTTTTTCAATAAATTTATATCCTATGTTCAATTTACTTCATTTCAAATATATTGTTTTGTAACCTAGACTAACTTTATTTATTTATTTTTGAATATGAGTCCGACAAAGTTTTGTCAAATAGTAACCATGTCAATGACTGGTAACAACTATGACTATTTTGATTATTATAAACGACACTTAATTTATGTATATTGCTTATTTTCTATTGTCAGTTTCTATTTTTAATTGACATTTGTTAACTTAATTTATTCTATTGTGCATCTAATTACAAATATATGTCACAGTGAGAGTTTTGTGTATTCTGAGTTATCCCAAGACAATCATTTGCCAAAGTTTCCTTCTCAAGAAGGAACACATTTTGAAAGCAATATTTTAAGTTTTCTTTACCAAATCATAATTTTAGTTGAGGCAGTTCACGCAACAGCAATAATAATAGTTGTAATGTCGATGAGAACGTGTAAAGTTATTGTATGTTTCTTAGGAGTTAAGTTTGAATTATAAATAAATATTACGGGATTTTTGTCTTTAACCCATTTCTGTGCAAATTAATTTTTTGTTGAATATTTTGATTTCCTTCAAACATCTATTTATTCAGGGCATAAGTGAATGCATCAACTAATTTTTCACACATTTCACTGCATCCTGTACGAGATACTAGAAGTCGATATTTGTCGACAGGGAGTACTAAAGGGTTCTTGTGAAAATGAATTTATCAATAGCAATAATTTTTATTTCTGTCTACAAGCATTCTTTCTCTTCTACACGACTATTTCATATTTGAGAGAGCAAAAAATACTATCAAGTTTTGTAAGTAGAAACAACAATAGTAAAAGAAGGAAAACATTTCGAATAAAAATGCTAAAATACAAAATCTGAAAGTGCAGGATTAAAAATATTTTAAAAGTAACAACCAACTTGGTATATGTTATACTTCTCTGGAATAGCCTTGGCCTCAATATCCATTTCTTATTTTTTGTCGGATTTGTTTAAAGGAAGTGAGGCTTTTCACAAAGTGTACATCTGAAAGAAGAAATTCAGGACTTTGAATTCTATTTGAACCCTATGCGGGATATTAGTTCTTCTGGTTACGCCTTTTTGGGGAAGTATTAGATTTTTCCCTTGGATCTAACAGCAGTGTGTATCAAAATTATATTGGTCACTTATGTAGCTACTTTCAACCGGAAAGTAATATTCTCCTAATAGATGATTGGAATCAACCGGAAATAACAGGAATTGATTTTGATTTTCTTAATTCTACAAGCACGTGTAGGGAATTATTTAATTTTATTAATTTATATAATTTAAAAACTCTAAATAACATTAAAAATTAACTTAGGATAACGTTAGATCGTTCAAGTATAATCGGTATTGAAGTGACACGTGAATCCCAACTTTTAGTACCTGAAGATGCTCATCACTCTGCATTGGTTATTGATTTTCGCTATAGTAAGAGAACCCGTACTAAAATCTACATACTAAATTGATTATAACTTTTACGAAGCTAATTTTGAGCAGTTATATAGGGAAGTGTCATCTGCTAACTGGGAAACAGTAAGTAATAGTCCTACAGCTGATGAGCCTGTTGATATTTTCTTTAAAATAATGAATGATAATTTTGGTAAGTGTGTACCAGATAAGAAAATCAATACGAAATATACTGTTTGGATCACTCCTGACATAATGAAATTAACAAAGAGTAAAGAGTAATTCCGAAGAAAATGGAGACAGGGAATCGGGGATATTACGTATTATTCAAATAAATTTAAAGAATTACGGGCAATATGTAAACGGGAAATTTCAAGCGCTCATGAAAAATACGTAAACTATTGCGAATCCAATCTTCTTGCAAATCCAATTTTTTGTACCTACGTTAAAAGCAAGGAACGTAATTCCTACAGCAAAACTCTGAATTATGAAGAAAGTTAATTAAATACCGAAATAGATATTGCTAATGCATTTATGCAACACTTTCATATAATAGATTTCAGTATGATTTTGAGCTTTTATCACATCATGGTAACTCTGATCTGCTTAATCAGTTTACATTTTCGACTGTTTAAGAAGTCGTACATGCTATCAAGCGGCTTAGATCTCAAACCTTCCTAGGACATGATAAAATCCTACCATATATAAATAAGGGTTGCTGCCATTACTTAAACACCCATTGCAGATCATATTTAATGTCACCAGCTAATTCTCACTTCCCAACAGAAAGTTGCTGATATATGTCCAATTCCTAAAGCCAGTAGAATTGATACTGATGTAAAAAGTTATAGACCAATAGCTATAATCTCTGCACCTGCTAAAATATTTATTATTCGGAGAAAAATATGTTTCCATGTCTCTTCTATTATTTCGCAAAATCAGCGTGGTTTTCTACCCAGAAATTCAACAATAACTAATCTTGCCCAGTTCATTCAAATTATTAGCAATTGAAATTGACGATGAAAGTCAAATTAATACAATTTATACAAACTTCAGTAAGGCGTTTTATGTTATTAATCACGATATTCTTCTTACCAAACTTGTAACATTTATTTTTTCTCATATCCTACGTAAATTTTTATCGTCATATCTCCGTGAAAGCAGATATCGTATTCGGTACAAAAATGTCTTGATCACTGAATTTCTCGTTCATTCAGGTGTCCCACAGGACTCGCACTTAAAACCTTTGCTGTTCCTCTTATATACTAATGATCTACCTGAAGTAATAAAGTCACAAAAGCTGTTATATGCAGACGATTTAAAAATGTACTGTGTCATACATTCGGAAAGAGGCTGCATTAATTTGCAAAATAACATCAATGCAGTTTATGAGTGGTGTAAAATTAGTAAGTTACCATTAAACATTGAGAAGTGCAGTGTAATATTTTATACAAGAAGAAGATCTTACTTGGAATTCGACTATCATATTAGGGCCGCGGTGGCTCAGTGGTAGAGCGTTCACCTCTGGTGCTAAGGGTCCCGGGTTCGATCCCAGCCCCCGCCAAGTGAACTTTGTGGTGGACAAACACCGTGTGCGTGGGTTTTCTCGGGGTTCTCCCGTTTCCTCCCACTTTTCATTCCACCATTTCATTCATTACTCATCATCACCGTCTCCTTTAGCCTAACCGGCATAACCGTGGGACGTAAAACTCAAAGATTTCATTTCGACTATCATATTAATGGCATACCACTGAAAAGAGCTGACCAAATAATTAATCTTGGCGTATCAATAAGATCAAGTCTTTCGTATGATATTCACAGAAATCTAGTTGTAAATGAGGCTTACAGAAATCTCGGATTTGTAATGAGACTTGGAAGTGAATTCATGAACACTAAGTTCTTAAAATTCTATATGCTGCACATGAACGTACCAAACTGGAATACGCGTCCATAAGATGGAATCCTAGTGCGCACAAATGTAAACACCAATTAGAAGTAATGCAATCAAAATTTGTTCGCTACTTAATATATAAAGACACGGGGATCTATCCTCGATATGAAAAATATATTGAACTCTTACTAAGCTATTCAATGTATTCTCTTGAAGCAAATGGAGCTAATTTTCTCCTGTGTTTTTTGCATAAACTTATACACAATGAGATAGATTCGCTTATATTATTGCCAGAAATGTCCCTTCATGTTCCGAACAAGAAAATGAGCGGCTGCAAACATTTCATGAACCATCATAGCGTACTAATGCATTGAATATATCGCCTATTAGGAGAATGTGCACAATAGAGTTCAAATAAAATGTTCTGCAGTAGGTATATTTGATGTACATATAAAACAATTCTTTGACTACATAGTTTAGTATGTAGAACACATATTATATAATGTAATAATTTTATGTACTACTGAACAGTGTCAATGGGTATACACCTGTTGTGTTCAATATATAATAAATAAATAAATAACTAAGTCGCGATGCTTTCGTCCTTGGACCCTGTAAGTTACGGTCGTTGTTGTCTGTTTCGTGCTCAGAAACCTCAGAATTTATTTATTTATTTATTGAACAAATTCCCAGATAGCTACAGCATAACTTTGCCATTTTACACAGGGACATGCTAACAAAAGAAAGAAAAAAAAACAAGACAACAATAACAATAACATAGAAAAAAGAGTGTAAAAGTAAAACTATTCCGTCAAAACTCGTTTAATTGCTCTTTCAAACACTGGGTAGCTCGAAAAAAACGTCCACATCAGTTGTTAATTGATTATAACAGTTTGGTATTCTATAAAAAAGAGATCTCTGTATAATAGCCAACCTAGGACGGCCAAGATGGAATAGGTGGGTATTCCGGGTGATGCGGGAAGGGACACGTAAGGATAGTTCCTGAAGTAATATTTCCGATTTTAAGTTTCCATTAACTATTTTATGTAGATACTTCAGGTTAGAGATAATTCTGCGTACTTCAGGAGTCTGAATATTAAGATGTCGCAAGAGTTCCTTCTTAGATAATGATCGAAGTGAGAAACACGAAAACGGACTATAGCGAGGAAG
The DNA here is from genome assembly GCF_964235325.1 of Thermobia domestica. Classification (NCBI taxonomy): domain Eukaryota; kingdom Metazoa; phylum Arthropoda; class Insecta; order Zygentoma; family Lepismatidae; genus Thermobia; species Thermobia domestica. The sequence continues at coordinate 21,747 of NW_027657357.1, read as the reverse complement.
AAATTGAGAACAGAATCAAGTCTGGAGAGATGTGTAGGTGCTGCCATGGCCCATATGGGAGAGCAGTATTCGATCTTGGGCGCTATTCAAGTTTTATAAAAAGTTGCTAATGAAGAAACAGTGCGTAGTTCGGTGAATCGATAAAGAAGTCCCAACATGCGCATTGAATTCTTTAGTATTGAGGAAATGTGGTCAGAGAATGTGAGTTTTGAATCAAAGATGACACCAAGATCATTGTGACTAGCAGAATGTGTGATAGGGGAATCGTTGATATGGTATGTGGAGGGAACTGGAGACTTTTTCAAGGTAATAGTAATACTGTCACATTTCTTACCAGACGTTCATAATTACCAGATCTTAACTGTTAAATACCATTATCAGTTACCTTGTACAACACAAACTCTGCTATTGTTCGAAGCTTATATCCTGATAATCTGTTTAAATCAGCTGAGTTTTTTTTTAAATCATAATCGCCGCTGTACATATCACTTAACACTGGATTTTCTGGAGGTTCTGAGTATATTTTAGAATCAAATATATTATCAATTTCGTCATCATCTTCTACAATGGATGTAATGTGTTTAGTAGTCACTAACATAATAGAATATTGATCATTTAGTTTTACAAATATACGAAGACAGAATGCTAAGAAAGAAAATAAATAAATAAATATAACCAGTTTGTGATTAAACCTTTTATACGATCAAACCCATATTCAATGCCACTTTCCTCCCCATAATATACATTATTACTGGAGTTTCAAAAATAAGTGAAATTAACAGCGGAAGCTCTGAATTTATTACGTATGTTGCTCCTTTGTACTCATATTAGAAAAATATGATTGAGGCATAGTTCAAGATGAGGGTCAAAAAATATGAGCGTCATTTCTAAAATGATGCTATCCTTCTTAGACAGACTAAGCCATATGCGTTTTCGTATAATACATAAACTGACACATAATGCTGAAATATTAACTATATATAAAACATGACACTAAGGGGATATTGATACCAACAACCTTAAATGAAGCCCCCTGTTTTCAAATAATTTAAAGTTATGCTATTATTGTTTCATTTTAATTTCAAATTGTCATTTCAACAACCAATCTATGATATGTTATTTAACCCTTTCCGGTACCCGGCTTTTTGGTCTATTTTTTAGACTTTCAGTCCAGCAGCTACTGCATCGTCACTATTTATCCTAGGATCATGGTTCATACCTCATTCTCTTCAGAATGGAGCTGGCTTTCAAACGGTACCACTTGCATGCTCATACCATGTACCAGGAACGGGAAAAATGATGTCAAAGGCAAAATTTCGGAGGGAAATTTTTCTCCCACTGTGGGCCCCTCTGGAGCAGCCCTGTGTGAACGTAACCATCTAAAAAAATCTGATAAATAGTACTTTGTATACTGAATGTGTGTGCCAAATTTCAAGTTTCTATCTTGAATACTAAGGGCGGGAGAAATTTTATCAGGAATTCCCACCATGCCCCAAATTACCGTAAAACACCATGATCTCAGGTAAAAAATTTCCTGAGACATCCCTAATTACCCTAGAGTCACGTTTCGCCCATCATTCTCTTCAGCTTGAAACTTCCTTTCAGGCGGTATGACTCACGTGTCTCCATCATGTATCTAAAATCCCGAAAAAAGAGATTTTTCGGGTCTAAATGTCCTTTTCTTCAACTTTTAGGCCCTCTGGACCCCCTGTTTCAACGCAGAGATCTGAAAAAAATCTGATAAATACTACTAGGTGGGCTGAGTGTTTGTGCACAATTCCAATTTTCCAGGTGCAAAAGTAAGCCCGCCAAAAAAATATATACCGACAATTTCCAATATTCCCGTATACAGTGGGAAATTTTTAAACATGCTCTTAGACATCCCTAATTACCCTAGGATCATGGTTTGCAAATCATTCTCTTCAGAATAGAACTGCCTTTCAGGCGGTACCATTCACTTGTCTCCATCATGTATCTAAGGCGAGAAAATCCCGTGAAATGGATTTTTTCGTAAAAATTTCCTTTTTTCAATGTTTAGCCCCTCTGTACCCCCCTGTTTTAACACAGAAGTACAAAAAATCTGGTAAATACTCCTCGGTGGACTGAATGTTTGTGCACAATTTCAATCTTCTAGGTGCAAAAATAAGCCCGCAAAAAATAATACCAAAAATGTCCAAAATTTCCCTATACAGAAGTATATTTTGATAAAAATTCCCTGACACTTCCCTAATTACCCTGGGGTCATGTGTCGCACATCATTCTCTTCAGAATAGAACTGCCTTTTAGGCGGTACCATTCACTTGTCTCCATCGTGTATCTAAGGCGGGAAAATCGCGAAGAAAGGAATTTTTGGGGTAAAAATATCCCTTTTTTCAACTTTTTGCCCCTCTGGATCCCCTCCTGTTTTAACGCAGAAATCTGAAAAAAAAAATCTGGTAAATACCACTCGGTGGACCGAATGTTTGTGCAAAATTTCAATCTTCTATGTGCAAAAATAAGCCCGCCAAAAAATAATGAACATAGACCGGCCCCGCAATATTAAAAGAAAATATATATTTTAGAATTATGACGGTATCACCTCCTATGTCTCGATGCAGGAAGGTGTGAAACCATACGTAAGGTCTTCTACAATTACTCTGGACTTGGAAAAAAACGGACGAAAATGCTCAAATAGGAGAGTTATAACGCAATGTACCATGAAACACCCTGTAATGTACAAATTGTACCATGGGATCCCCAAAGGGGTAATACAACAAGGAATAGATTCTGATAATAAAATAACCTAACCAAAATAGAGGTAAATTAAATGTTAGGTGTATTTTCATGTTATCGTATCGCATCAAGATTCTATCTATTCAAAATACAATGAAATGAAAATAGATCGTGTTGACTTCCCATCTTGTGCAAAATAATACATACACTGTAATTGTTATACCGGTATTGATTCACTACTGTATTATTTTTAAATGGAATCTTTTCCTGCTTTCTTGTTCATAAAACCAGAAACAGGGTCAAAATAGTCTAGCTTTTGTCCGATTTCAAGTGCAGTTCAAATCATGGTAAGTTCTTTCAATCAAAGTAAAATAATTCTGTTTTTAGTCTTGGCAAACTACGCTCTGCTCTTGCGACTGTTACAGACAGTGCGAATAAGCATAAGATTGCAATAGAATGCAATGTCCAAATAAACGGACAAATACATTTTAAGTAAAATGATCATGAAGTGAGATTCTAGCAAAACCTATTAAAAGAATATATTTTATAAATTCCAGTTTCGTATTATTTATACCCGTTTCTTGACGGCCAGTGCAAATGCATATGCCGCACAAATAGTAGAGCAGGTTCTGTGTATAACCATGGTGTTATTCTAGTTTTTAACAACCGGTTCTATATATATATATATATATATATATATATATATATATATATAGAGAGAGAGAGAGAGAGAGAGAGAGAGAGAGAGAGATAGTAGATAGATCGGTAGGTAGATAGATATAACTTTCTTAGGATTCAAATCATATAAGGTAGACAAAAGCAAATTTTTACTGGATACCACAAGTGACAAGTAGCTAACTACAGAGCATCCTAATACAAGGCGATATCACGAAATTAAGTAGCACTATGAATATATTGAAAACGAATTATCCCAGATAGATGATTGGAAAGACCTTAATTAGCAATGGATCAACAATTGTTTATGCTGATTTCTGAATTAAATCTGTGTAAGTAAAGTGTTTTTTTATTTCTTTTCAAAGCTTCAAGCATCTAGATGCCCCACCAACTGTGTCACGAACAAAGAAAAGCAGTATTATATTAATATATTACAGCAACGTAAAAGAACTTCCCAAGAGGCTGCGAATTTAGTGACCTTTCCATTTCATCGTAATCTTGCAAAACTGTGTTTGAACTACATGTGCCAAGCGGGACAATTTCAGCCAGACCACCATCATTAGTTATCGAAGAGAATTGTACCAAAAAGTAACGGCTACAGATATATATCTGAATACAATTTTTCCAGTGAATGGTATATTATTATACCTTTACTTGCAATTTGAAGAGAATGTTCCAGTTTAAAACGAAATCTTTCACCACGTTCCAGGCTCGATTCAAATTTATGAAGATTTAGAACTGATTCAAGCGAGAGTCTTTCACTTCTTCACAGTTTTAAACATATTCACACAATGGCCATGTGAATGCACCATACAACCAAAGATTTTTCTTGGCTGTATGAGGAATGACATACAAGATCTCGAAAAAAAAATCTATATCTGAAAATACGTGTACGTTGTACCAAAATACGAGGGTCATTGCAAAAGATATGGCAACTACCTTTCTCTCGAAAATGGTAACGAATAAAAAAAAAAATCTAAAATACACAAATGGAAGGCTAGTTCATGTGTAAACATTACATGTAGGGAAATGGATGGACACACACACTACCATAAAGATATAGCACAAGAGAAAAGACGAAAACAACTGTCCTTTCAAACGTGTTTTACAGTCAATTGCAACAGCACACAATGGTACATTTCAAACTACGCGCATTTCATGGAGTCTCCCCAAGAAGACACAAGATGCTAGGTCATCATGACACACTAACGTGACGCTAGATGGCAATCTTGTCCAAGAGAAAGAAACGTGAAGAAAGACCACAGTGTGAGTTAGGCAGCCATTCAGAATGGATGTTGGCCAACCTGAACAGCGCTCTTACGTTAAGATTGCAGTTCTCCGTGGAGAGAATGCGCGACAATGCCATGAGTAGCTTGTGGAAGCGTTAGGAAATGCTGCTCTACTGTACAGAACGGTTGCCCGGTACGTAGATGCATTCAGGTGTGGCAGAGTTGCAACGACCGACATGTACAGATCCGCGCTTCCTGTCAGTGTGCGTACTGACTGTGCTCGTACTCTGATCGCGCCCAATGCAGGGAGAACGACAAAAGATGAGTGCTGCTGCAGGAATTATAGTGCCATACTGGTATTGAGAAGACAACAATGTACAGGATATTACGCGACGAACTACAAATGCTTAAAGTTGCTGCAAAAAAGTGCCTCATGCACTAAGTGAAGTGGAAAAGTGGACATGTTACGAAACTTGTCTTGTGCATCTAGCGCGTTATGAGAACAAGGAAGACGTCCAAATCGTATCATAAAAAATGGTAAAGTGGAATAATTTCAAGCCTATATTATCGTGAAAAATTTCTTGAATTACGTAAACAAATACTGACAGAACACTTGCGTTTACAACATTCACTCCAGAATCTGAACTTTCTATTCATAATGATCCGGGCCAACTTTGGAGTTTTTCAAAAGCAAAACCAAACATGTCATTGGTCTCCTTGACTTACAATGGGAAAGAAATAAATCATGACAGTGAGATTGCTCAGGCCTTCACGCATTACTTTTAATCTGTTTATGACAATGTCTCAGCAAAATATGACGTAGATAGTTTAATTTCTAACAAGACGGAATGCAGTAGCCTGTTAGACAATTTTCAACTTGTAGAAAAGCAACTGCAAGAAACTGAAGTGGCTATAAAGGCACTTAAACCAAAAGCGTCATGTGAAGCTGATGGCATTCCTCCGTATGTTGTCAAAGGCTGTATTGATATATTAAAGTATCGACTTCATACTATATTCAATATGTCCATAAGAACAGGCACTTTTCCGGACATATGGAAAGAAAGTTGTGTCCAGAACCGAAGTCTGGAAATAAAAGCGAGATACAAAAATTCAGATCTATAGTTATATTACTTCCTTTTGCCAAAATTCTTGAGAGTATATTAGGTACACGAAATCTGAATCACGTAAGGAAGAAAGAGGAAGAAAAAGAAAAAGGAAGAAAGAAAAAGGAAAAGAAAAGAAAAGAAAAGAGAAATCACTAATCATTCTCAGGTCGATCCTATTCATTTTCACAAGGTATATGCTCGAATCATTTCTTTAGTTGCAAGCCATAAACAGTACTGACAAGATTGAGTTGAAACATACATTCTAAACGAGACGTTTTAGGGGAGTGGCGTCATGCAAGTTTGTTTTTACATTTTCTCTTTTTGTCATTGGAATAATGCTTTTACAATAGACCGAGGTAAAATATTCCTGGAATTCAGGTGTGCAGGAATATTTTACTGACTATATTAAGTTTTCTTTGGCGGAGGGAAACTAATAATCAATTCCTATTTTCAGGTGATATAGCCACTAGATATACACAAATTTCATTAGTCTAGAACTTACTTGAGACATCACAATCACCATATTCCACAACACACCTAAATCCCTATCACACGTCGTAAAAAACATAAAATCGCTAACAATAACATTTACGCACAACATTCTGAAAGATCACGCTTACACAACATCACAAAATACTTTTCATTTTCAGAGAACAAAATTTCTTCCTCTACAATTCTTATCATAACATTCAATCTAATAACGGGTGGGTGTCATTCTTTCGCTTCTGGGTCATTTACCACAAGTAAATAAACACATCTGCCATGAAAATTTCCTTTTTTCCTACTATATGCTGAAAGAAAATGTTTTTCAATAATAATACTAACTTACACTGTAACTATATTTCTACCATAAATTTTCGATATTGTTCGACTTTACCTTACGTTGTAATACGGCAAAAGCACATTTTTTTTAAAAAAAATAATAAAAAACTAATGCAATCTCTTTTGCCATTATGCAAGTGCACTGAGATGCCACTTCCGAAGGCCAGCTCCTTCTCCAGTAAACTGCAGTATACCAGCATGAGTATATCCTTCTTCGAGATACTCCAGTTCCAGATGTTAGTTCCAATCTACATGGGTCATCTTGCAGACGTTTCTGTTCCACCCTTCGCCTGCACGCTTCTTCTTTTCTCCAGCGCCTATCACATGGAGAGCCAACCATCCGTTTCCAGTTCCACAACTAGTCCTTGCAGTTATGTTAAGCTTCTATTTCATCAGTTCCAGAAACATCACCACACCATCTAGCCTCCTCTTCTCATGTTCCTGATGCACCACAGATACATCGTCACCTTCATCATTAAGCAGTACAGGTTGCTCCTAAGTGTGACAGGTCCCGGTTTCAGTTGTTGAAATGTTCAAGTGCCACAACTGTCCCATCATCAAGAAGGTCCAAGGTTCAATTCAAGAACTTGGATAACCATTTCCCGCAGCTTTAACTCACCTCAAGTCTACACGACGAGCATGAAAAGGGCAAGTTCTTCTTCATCCACCATGGAGGGACCTTCGTTCGTCTAGGACATCATTAATTCGCAGCTCTCAGCAAAAGATAACGTCAAGATGGCAAACCAAATGCGTAACTATTCGTCATCCATCACTACGGTCCTAAGTACGTATCAAGAAGAGGACCATCTATAGGGATCGACATAGGTTGTCTACTGTCTACTCCGGCTCTGAGTCCCTGCATTTACAAAGGACTAGTTGCAGAACACCCCATCTCCCATTTTATCCGTCTTCAATTCGATTTCTGTTAGGTGAGTAGGAATATTCTTCGTTCAACGATGTCCACGATGACGATAATATGAAGACCGCGTTTTCCATCTCCTAGGGTTCGAAGTAAGACCGCAAACATTCAAGTGAACAACACATTATGTTCACCCCTAGTGTCTTCACAGTGTTTGGTGTTTGTCAGTGCATTCAGTGTTTATACAAAATTATGCATTAAATAATTATTCATTGTTTACGCTTGAATAAAACTAATTATTCAGTGTTTACACGAACTAAGAATGTAAAACTAATCACATACACTAAAGGTATTGTTCAGGATTTTTTTCTTCCAGGTGGTGGGGTAATATAATGAAATCACTTACTAAGAATGAAAAAAAAACATCAATAATTTTATTCGTGAAAATCATAAAGTCAATTCTGTGGGTGATAGGGAACTAAGTTTTTGTAATATCTTAAATTTTGTATACGTGCATAACATTATTTTTAAAGACACAAGGACAGCATTTGTAATCTTTCTTGAATCGTTCGAAGCAGCAACAAGGTGTTTGAAAATAGTCAGAGAGTGCCTGTGGTAAAATAACATAGAGTTTGTCAGTAGATAAATTTTATTATCATTCCGGATAAAATCATGAAAAATTGAAAGCAAAAATTGGGGTAAATTAGACTTCAAAATACTTCTTATTTTTACATCATTAGATAACAACAATATTTTGTCATTGAGATTTTTCTAAGATTTTATAAACTTTAAAAAACAATACAATAAGCTTTTAGCAAATTGGAAAGGAAAAATAGCTGAAACAAACAAGGACAGTAATTCATATAAAATGACCAGGTTTTCAACCGAAAAATCATCCTGCATTAAATGTCCCAGTCGCAATGAAGGGGGCTCCTTCAAGAAGTTTCTACGATTGCAAAAATTTCAAGTACAGACTGAAAGAGCACTGACTGGTCAAAGTTAAACTTCACCTGCAATAGGTAAACTATAATAATAGAACACTTAAACTGTCTATTTGCCTGTAACATGATTTTGTGAAGTCTTATAGGTAAGACTGACAGACAAATTTGAATACTTAAATATTCAACTTATTTTTGTTATAATTGGCCTAGTATTGGTTAAGTTTTTAAATTATCTGTTGTGTAATTAACCTTGTATAATATGTCAAATTCGAACTTAACACTATTAAGTTCTCAGTTAAATAACTACATTGTTGCAAAATATATCTATCATACTACCGTACTTCTTTACTTTGTGTATCAGTCGCTCTGTAATTCATTTGGTTCATCAATCAAATATAGTCATTGGAGGAACCACTCGTTTCATTTGACACACAAACTCATCTCGAAGAATAGTAAACCCTTTATCATCCTCGCGTTCTTCATATCCTGCTTCAACATCTAGGCCAAAGTTTAAAAAAAAAAAAAAAAAAAAAACTTTGCTCTTTACAAGTACACTTTAGGTAATGTAAGCGTCTATCGGCTTCCCAGGATCGGCGCCTATGACTAACATTGGTTCGACCGTAGTATTATACAATCGGAAATGTTGTGTAGCACCTGATCTATGCTGTGTCATCTGGCTCTACACCAGAAACAGGCCTATACAGTGCCTTCAACATTGATTGCCTAATGTGTATTATATAATATTATATGATAACTTAAATATTTGATGAAGTTACTCAGGCTTTCTTGAATAACGCAGTTTGATCGTATCCTAGAACTTGCACATTGTTCACACATACACATACATACAGACACATATACACACAAATGTGTGCAAATTCAATTTAACTATATTTACTAATAGGCGTGGCTGTATTATCATTTATGCAAAACACATTCATTCGTCTATTTTTTAGTTATTTTCGGACCAACCAACGACGTTTCGCCATCCATCAAATGATACTGGGCGTCTTCTAGCTTTGGGTCGAATATTTGGTGATTGTACAATGTTGTTCCAAGAACGTTCTTCTGGTGTTTGTGTAGTTGTAATAACTAAATGGAAAGTAAAAGAGTAATTATTTTCCAAGGATTTTTCGAGCACTAGGCATTCTGACTTAGCAATTACTGTATTGGTATCAACGTGAAGAGATATAACTGGCGCTCGGTAAAGAATTTCCCGACTGTGACCACTAAGAAGCCTAGCTGTGAAAGAAAACTGTTCCGCATCTCCTTGAGGTTTCGCCGTTTGAACTATAAAACACATATTTCCATCAGTTCGTCGTTGAACATTTAACGTAAAGGTAGCCCGTATATCATGAGATGCAAAAATAGTCAAATTTGGTCTTAGAGATCTAGAGACTTCATAGCGAAATTCAACATCATCAGAATATGATATGACCTTAACGCCTTTATGAAGTGCTCTGATATGTTCAACTATCTCACCAGAGAATAACAGAAAATTACAATTTGTAACAGGGCATGCGTATGGTCTGAAATTACAGTTCTTCTCATGTTCCGCTTTCTTCGAACTGATCACTGCAGTTGGACATCCTTTATCCTTATACTGACATGGTAATGGTATTTTGTTTACAAGAGATTCACCAATGTGTGTTCTTGTATTTGTGAGTTGCCCTCGGCACACTGGACACGAAGCTATTCTAGGTTTACACTTGCTGCAAGTATGGTGGCCATTCACACATTGCATTATGGGAGGCGATGGTGTATCAAGACATACTGGACATTCCAGTTCCTTCCATAATACTTTTAATAATGTATCCATAGTCATGATTTCCTCTTCTTCTTCCACTGATTCTGGAACTTCATCATCCTTTAAAGAAAAAGTAAAGTGATAGAAATAGGTTTAAAGTGATAAAATATTTGACCCTTGTTTACATTGCATTTTGTTGTTAGCATTAAAATATATTCGACCATCTTTAAAAGTAATTGTCAAGCAGTTACTTCAATAAATACACTACGCTGTTGTTAATCCGGCTATTTTTAGCAGAGAGGTCATGTTGTATTAGCGAAAATGCCAGATTATTGAGACTGAAATTGAATTTAACACATATAGTACTATACTTTATATTATCACAGAAAAAGTAGAGAAATTTCTTGATTGAGATTTTATGTAGATTATCAAAAATGAAATGAAATCTTTAAGTTTTACGTCCAACGGTTATGCCGGTTAGGCTAAAGGAGACGGTGATGATGAGAAATGAATGAAATGGTGGAATGAAGAAAGTGGGAGGAAACGGGGGAACCCCGAGATAACCCACGAGCACTGTGTTTGCCCACCACAAATTACACACGGCGCGAGCTGGGATCGAACCAGGGACTCAAAGCACCGGAGGTGAACGCTCTACCACTGAGCCACCGCATCCTCTACGTAGATTATCACTCACTATGAAACACGTCCCAAATATTTACTTAATGCAATGAAGATGCTCGACGGCGGTATACATTATCACTAGGGATGGAAAAAGAACCGGTTTTAATCCGCTTTCAAACCGGTTCGGGCACCAAGATTCCATACTAAAGATAAGAACCTGTCCGGAGCGTTTTCATAAGAACGGGTTCATTTTCCATCCCTGATTATCACGCATCCGCTTTACGAGCAATAATAAACGGAAACCACAATAATACGGTATATCGGGTTCGATTTATGGTGGTGACACTCGATCAGAAAAGTGTAAAAGGTTTTCAGGCCAGCCACCCTGAGTGAGGTTTTCCCGGGATCTCCATATTCACGCCAAGCAAATATCGGGATTGTACCTAACATATAGGTCCCGTGTCGCTTCCTTGCTTCCTTAGTCCTTTCTTCCATCCCTTTCTTCGGATAGTGTAATCACCGAGGGACATTATCTCTCATACGTGACGGGCTGACATAGTCATAAATGACGGAAGCCCAGAGATCGAATTCCTAAGTACTGTATTTATTTTTCCATAGCTACAGTATAAACAAATACAATCGTTGATAGAATGTTGCAACGTTATGCGACAGACACCAGTTGTTGGGACCGGATTACTGAGAGGACGGATTACTGAGGGCCGGAATGGCGAGAGTCTAGTGTATTTCTAAATTTAATGTGTGCATTGTATAATTTCGTCATCTAAGGTGTGTAGTTTATAGACACAGGTAAACCAAAATTTAAAAAAAAAAAATAGTAAAGCATGAAGCACGATGGCCAAATTGTAGCCTACGTGTGTTCGGGGGGCGCGGTGGCTCAGTGGTAGAGCGTTCACCTCTGGTGCTTGGGGTCCCGGGTTCGATCCCAGCCCCCGACAAGTGAACTTTGTGGTGGACAAACACCGTGCTCGTGGGTTTTCTCGGGGTTCTCCCGTTTCCTCCCACTTTCTTCATTCCACCATTTCACTCATCTCTCATAATCACCGTCTCCTTTAGCCTAACCGGCATAACCGTGGGACGTAAAACTCAAAGATTTCATTTCATTTTTTTTCCTACGTGTGTTCGGCTGATGATTGTTCCTGTGCCGACGAAGAGCATGGCCGTTTTTAAGCAGTTCACACTTAAGGATATTATTTGCGTAATACGAGATTGTGGTAATGCGAAGGCGTTTCTGTCCCGTGTTCGACATCGAAATACGTGAAAGCACGAGAAAAAATCACCGGGTTGTGTGCATCACGAAAACGCAACTCGTCAATATGGCCTATTTTACAAGTTCGTGTGGGGGGTAACTGTGACATTTTTCAGAAGTTGAAGTTTCTTACGGAAATATGTTGAATTTGTGGAAAGATTTAATTAAGAAGTAATATTATTTAAATTAGTGTATTTTGTGAAATTAAAACATTGCCCGCCTTATGCAGAGTCGTTTCGACGTTTGATTAGCGTCATACTAAACTACTGACTACTGCAGGAGACTTATTTGATCTCTTTAGTATGGTACTAATCGCGCTTCAAAACGACTCTGCATAAGGCTGTGCTTGTTTACGAAAATAAATCTCAGTTGGGCTAAGGAACTTTTCGAGTAATTCACACATTTACTTTACGTTTAACAAGTAAATGTGTGCCTTTGATTAAGAAAGGGATCGTAACCTGTAAATTAATGTGAGTTGATTGATTCGATAATTCTTTTTAAATGTTTAATTTAAAATTTCTTAAAAACGTGTGAGGCTTTTCAACACTAAATTAGTTGAAAAATAAAGTTATTTGGAGAGGCGTAAAGTAGTGCCCATAGTGTTTTCTTTTCTTTTTTCTTTTTTTTTCGGAAATATGAAGACGAAACTATCTAGCCAGTGTAGTTGCAATTTAATTATATTGGATTCTTGGAAATTGAATTTGAAAATACATATCTTTCTACTCAATAATAACTCAGTAAACTCAATAATAATTCAGCAATTAAGTTAAACTCAATAATAATATTAAGATAATCTCAACAATAAACTTAATGACCGCTGAACCATTATGTGATAAAACCCTGACTAAAACCGTTAATACTAAAACCTAAATTATATGAATAAAATTCTGAGTAGTAGCAATCCATAATATTGAAAGCTAAAAAATGAAAATGAAATCTTTGAGTTTTACGTCCCACGATTATGCCGGCTAGGCTAAAGAAGACGGTGATGATGAGAAACGAATGCAACGGTGGAATGAAGAAAGTGGGAGGAAACGGGATAACCCCGAGGAAGCCCACGCACACGGTGTTTGTCCACCACAAAGTTCACTTGGCGGGAGCTGGGATCAATATTGAAAGCTAACTTGAAGATTCGAGGAAGAAGTGTTCCATTGTGTACAACATAACATTTGCTTATCTTTCTCCCCCCTCTCTCTCTGTATATATATATATATATATATATATATATATATATATATATATATATATATATATATATATATATACAGTGTCTCAGGAGGAAGGGGCAAACTTCGGAAAACGTGGTATGGGTGATTCTAAGCAAAAAGTTCATATGAACATTGGTCCTAATCTCAACGGTTTGAGAGCTACAGGTTGTGAACCATTTTTGACTTCATGTTGCTTATTACTCACCCTGTACCTACTCTACAGAGGTGAGACAGCGGATTTGGAAGTTGATGAAATGACCTTTCTAACGGTATGCAACGTGTGGCAGTGTTGTCTTTGGAAGGGAAGCTTTTCAGGGAAATTTGGGAAAGTTAAGGTTATTTTAAAGAAATTGGATGACAACACTAAATTCTCAAATATCCCTGTATAGGAGAACTGTTGAGTATTTATTTTAGTTTTGTAAAAGGATGTGACTGGGTGTAGATTGGTTGAATTTACGGATGTGGAAACCTTTGTTTAGCAAGAAATTGAAAGTTATTTATGCCCTTTTTCCCCCTTGTGCTACATACCTTCAGTGTTTCTTTCAGACATAATGTTCCGGGGGGAACTCCTGATACTATTTTCCTTATTATTATACAGGGTTTTCATAAAGTCTGGACGGATTTAATTCGCTTATAATTTACATAAAAGTGCTCATATTGAAATCAAATAAAGTGCAAACGGTAGCGGAAGGATTAAATTTTTACCTGTAACCTGCACCAGCTCAGTTCAGTCCACGGTTGTCTGCGGAATTCCGAGTTCCATGGACCGTCTATGAATCGACTTCTGTGGGCTGTTGATGATGCTTTCCCTTACCCTGCTCACTGTTGCAGGCGATGTTGGCGGCCTCCCACTTCGAGGACGGTCCAGGACGCTTCCTGTCTCCAATAACTTAGCATGCCACTTTCGGATTGCACTCTCAGTCGGTGCCGGCTTTTTGAACTCTTTGGTGAACTTTCGACACACCAGAATTGGTGATTTTAGCTCTGCGTACCACAGAACATATTGCGCTTTCTCTTTCACCGACGCCATCTTTGACACGGTAAAAAAATAGTCTTCGCAGAGGAGTTTTTCATTTATTTATTTCTTTAAAAGACACACACACCAATACAGCTTACAACTTACTTTTAACAGTCAACATTGAAACAATGAAAACAACAATGGATGAAATTTGGTAAGAAACTGACCCTTGCCCTCCCTCTCCCTCTCTCAACGTGTTCAGAGTTGCCGCTTATCTAACAGTGTTGCCAAGTAAAAATTTAATCCTTCCGCTACCGTTTGCACTTTATTTGATTTCATTATGAGCATTTTTATGAAAATTATAAGCAAATTAAATCCGTCCAGACTTTATGAAAACCCTGTATTATAAACGTATTATTTTGGTCTCCTCCGAGAGGCACTCTCAGAGCTCCGGGAGTCAGTGCCCCCCCAAAGCATGTCTGGAAGAAACACTGCATACCTTGATAACAAATTGTGTAATATATTTCTTGAATGAAATATCTTAAGTATACTAATTATGATTTGCTAAGGTGTTTATTCTTGTAAATAAATCTATATATATAAAAGAGAACGCACAAAATCCTTTGTCCGCTCATCACGCTAATACGGCTGAACCGATTTCTTTCATTTTTGGGGGGTTGTTAGGATTTGGACCCTAGATGGTTTTTATCATATCACTTTAATTTTTAATTACCAGTGTCTTGAGATAATTGACCAATCAGGTGTCAATACGTAAAAAAAATCCTTTGTCCGCTCATCACGCTAATACGGCTGAACCGATTTCTTTCATTTTTGGGGGGTTGTTAGGATGTGGACCCTAGATGGTTTTTATCATATCACTTTAATTTTCAATTACCAGTGTCTTGAGATAATTGACCATTCAGGTGTCCATACGTACAAATCCTTTGTTATTAGTTCATCATAGGTATAAAAATAAACGTATTTATATGCAACCCGCATGACCCTGTGACTCGGCGGGTTAACATAACTGACAGGCGCTATAAATCACTTGAAAGCGAAAAAGTAAAAATTATCTAAGTAACAAAGTTTATTGCGTTCCGGGATGACCGCAGCGAAGCGGGGCGGGTTGGGGTGACCGCAGCGAAGCGGGGCGGGTTAACATAAATGACAGGCGCTATAATGTTAACATTTACTGCAATCTACTATGGTTTTTATCATATCACTTGAAAGCGAAAAAGTAAAAATTATCTAATTAACAAGGTTTATTGCGTTCCGGGGTGACCCCAGCGAAGCGGGGTGAACGCTGCTAGTACACTCTATTTCAAAAAGAATATACGTGTTACGAAGAATTATTTTGTCCAAATTATCGATCGCTGCTCCTCGGCTCGGCTATTGGAGAAACGAATACCTAGTCTAGTTTATATTAATAGCCGCTAGATGTCAGTTGTCTTCTGTTTTGCTTGGTAACCGTCATATGTTTAAAATGGCTACTCCGCAGCAGAAATCATTTTGTGTTCTGGAGTTTGCGAAGTGCAATTCCGTGATTACACTGCAAAGACGATTCAGGTTGAGGTACCTAATTGATCCTCCGAATGGATGGAACATTCGGAGATGGTATCGACAGTTTATAGATACAATTTGTGTATGAAAAGGAAAGAGTCTTGACCGCCCTCGTGTTCCTGAAGAAAATGTTGCACGAATTCAAACTTCTTTCCAACGTAGTTCTTCAAAATCAACTAGTCGTGCCAGTCGGGATTTACAAGTGCCGACAACAACAATTTGGCGTGTTTTGAGACGTCGGTTGGTTATGAAGCCGTACAAGTTACAGCAGTTACCAGCTCTGCGTCCTGACGACAAACGCAAACGTGTGGCATTTTGTAACGAGATTCTGGATGCTATTGATAATGATAACACTTTTGCACAACGCATCGTGTTCAGTGATGAAGCGACTTTCCGTGTTAGTGGTCAGATAAACAAACAAAATATTCGAATTTGGGGCCTACAGAACCCATATGCAGTCATTGAACATGTACGAGAGTCGCCTAAAGTCAATGTGTTTTGTGCGATATCCCGATCATCTGTTTACAGCCCATTCTTCTTTAATGGAAACACGGTTAACAGTCAGCAGTATCTCGCTATGTTACAAAACGGTTGTTTCCGAGGCTGCACGAAGACAACTTCATTTTTCAACAAGACGGGGCACCCCCTCACTGGAGTCGACAAGTGCGTGAATATCTGAATGAAACTCTACCGAACCGTTGGATTGGTCGTGAAGGAGCTGGTGTCTTAGCATGTCTCAGCTGGCCTCCACGGTCACCGGATTTTACACCCTGTAACTTATTCCTGTGAGGTTTCGTTAAAGACGACGTTTATGTACCACCACTCCCACAGAACCTGGAAGAGTTTAAGAACCGGATCCGTACTGCCATAACATCAGTGACGCAGGACATGCTTGCCCGAGTATGGGAGGAATTTGAGTGTCGATGTGATGTTGTTCGTGTCGCTGATGGAGGACATACTGAACATCTGTAATTTGAACTTTGAACTGTAATTTGAATTTGAAAGGTTCGTAAATATGTGTGTAAAATTTCATATTCGTATGTCTTAAAGTTTAATAAATATATGCATTCGAAATATGTATATTCTTTTTGAAACAGGGTGTATAATAACCTTGAACTGAATTCAATATTCGAGTGTAGTCAAAAGGGCTTAACCTAGTTTATGATGGTATTGGACCAAATTAATGTTCACTATTCAAATAAGCAAAATTTAATCTTAAACTATATATATCCATAATCTGCTTCTATTCACTTTTGCAAAAAATAAAATCAATAATTGAAATCAACTTTTCATTTCGAACAACCCACAAATTTTCAGTAAATTCATTCCAATTGGTGTGAATGACCGTGCAGATATGGATGAAAGAGGAAGAAACGCAATAGAGATTCAACAAATACTTTTGTAAATAAACCTGAAATAAGCAACAGACAATTTCCCTTTCTTATGACTGATTGCAAAATTTTCTTCTTGTGCTTTCTTTAGAAACTATGTAAGTCTTTTATGCGCTGTTTTCATTCTTCACTTTCTGCTTAGAGAAATTGTAGGTGCATATTTACAAGGGAGTTTCATGGATCGCATGTGAAAGACGAGAGAAGTGTTTTCTGACTAGAAGGTTTCGTCGAAGGAGAAGGAGAATTTCCAACGGAGTGACAGTGGAAAATGTGGATGTGGAGAAGAACGAAGTTGTGACGGATGCCAATCCAGAGACAGTTACCACGGGTTCAACCAGTATGGCAACAGTTGAAATGTATACACAGAGGTTCGGAGCTTTGATTCCCAAGAAGTCCACCAAGGGAGACTGATTAGTTTCTTCCGTACCTGGCCGGCATTCTGACAGATAGATTAATGATGACAATAATAGAGTTTGATAGCCATGCTCTAAAGATAGCAAATTCCTCGTGAAAGTATATTCAAAGCTAAATACGGTTCTTGACTTCCTGACAACATCATTCTTCTTTAAACTCTTATTTTTATCTTCCACGCTTTCAGAATGTCTTTACGTGTTATGTTTTATTTTGCGTGCAAGCAAGGGCGCCGATCCTAGGGGGCCGGAAGGGGGGCGGGCTCCCCAAACCTCATGTGGGCCCCCCGTAGTGTACTTATGAATATACAATATTTGGCATAATTTGAATGCAATTTGTCTTAACATCCTCATATATATATCTGATCTGTGTCTGAGTGCCCCCCCCCCCAAAATTTACAGAGAAATCGGCGCCCTTGCGTGCAAGGTCTAAATTCCACCATCTTTGCCCAATCTGTAAATCATAGGTACAGATGAATGTACTCAACTCATTGAAACATTGTCTTACATTTTGTGCTACATTTCCACAGACTTCAATGCGCAGTAGAGGTAGGAAGGTATCAAAACTCTCTGCATTTATTTTTATTATGTTACTTTCTGTCATCCCTTACCTTAATTGTGTAGGAAATTTAACATAATTAAAGTAAATTAAAAGTGAAAACGTACCTCCGAAGAAAGAATTTCTGCCATACTGATAGTCTTCGATTTTTGTATGTTAGTAAGCTGTAAAATAAATAAATAAATAAATAATTGTGCCCTTTATAACGTTGAAACCAAGGAAATTATACCTTACTAAGCATGAGATTGATTCCCTTTGGATTGGTATTAGATATAAGTTCCAGCAGACCTAGCATTTCTTATTCTGTCATCTTCTTCTGAAGAAGTTTATAAAAATAAACGAAAATGATATTCGACAGTCCCACAAACGTTATTCATATAAAAAGTAATAAAGAATGATTTACACAGAGCAGCTATCAACTCAATACCTACAAAAAAAGATAGATATCTGAATGGGTATCCTAAATTAAAATAAAATTAAATATTTTACGAAGCTTCGCGGCTGGTTACAATACCACTAGAAATGAAAATTTCAAATTGTGAGCTGTTAGAACTTGGAAGTTTCAAAGAACTATTTAAAACATAGCTGCAAGAAAGATTTAATTTAAATATGACTTGTTAATATTTAGAAAGACTTTACATGGCTTTGATTAATAGAAGTAATCCAGTTAATGTATATTAGATTCAAAATTCCCCCTTTTTCTTTTCTTTCTTTTTTTTAAAGTTCTGTGGATATTCCAGCAAGGTACAACATGTGAACGATTCGAATGAAAGTAAATGCTAGAAATACAAAAGTAATGATAATTGCAATGAGAACAGTTGAAGGGGAATAACTTGCAACAAATCATTCTTTCTCATTTGGGGAGGCGCGGTGGCTCAGTGGTAGAGCGTTCACCTCAGTTGCTTGGGGTCCGTGGTTCGATCCCAGCTCGCGCAGTGTAGACTTTGTAGTGGACAAACACCGTGCTCGTGGGTTTTCTCGGGGTTCTCCCGTTTCCGCCCACTTTCTTCATTTTATTTATTACTCATTATCACCGTCTCCTTTAGCCTAACCGGCATAAGCGTGGGACGTTAAACTTAAAGATTTCATTTCATTTCTTTCTCATTTGATATAGTAAGTGGATTTACGTTTTAGTTTGCACTCTTCAAAATTATGACGTGCTATTTCTCGGGATGCTGTGTATTCTCAAGAAACTGGACTAGACGACAATGACATTCTAACGGAAACTTTAAAAAATAATACTGTAAGAAATCCAAGCAGACCGTGAGAAGAGAAGAGAAGCCGAAGATTAGATAAGCTAAAAGAAAGTATGCTGGTTAGGAACGCAGATCGGAAAAGAGATACATAGGCTGAAATAAACCAAATAGGAACTTCATCAACACAAATACGAGAAAACTCAATCAAGGAAGTCAGTGAAATCGTATCTCAAATGAGAATTACCGTTTGCAAGACACGTTTGAAATCTTGAAAGAATGCTGTGGAAGAGCTAAACACAGGTGATAATGGACATAGGCGTATGATGAAAACTATATTGGGAGAAAGGTGGGAATATTTAAGGAAGAAGAGACGAAAACATGTATATACAAAAGCTGTACGCGGAGAGAAATTGCTGAAGCCGAGAGAAATTGCAGAGCAAACATAGCGCACAAAGAAAACAAATAAATGTTTAGTAAACTTTAGTTCGAGGACGAAAAGAAGCGGAAACATGAAAGGAATGTGGAACTTGTTAAAGTGGTAACGTAAAAGAAAACAGAACAAAAATGAAAACATTCTAAAAGCGGAGGAAAACGAGTGCAAAAAGAGACAAATCAAGTTTTAGAAGAAAAGAAAACAATCTAAAAGCTATCGAAGAAAAAAAAGAGAAGGGAATTTACTGACAGATATTCATATATAAGAAGAAAAAGACAAGAAGAAAAGAATATTACCGACTGAACCTCCTAGATAGAAGGAGAAATGTAAGAAAGGACATAATTTATAACGCACAAAATGGAAAAACGGGAAAATAGAGCCTATAGCGTGCTCCAAGGGAAAGAAAATGATACATATATCTTCTTTACCAAATCAATCCCAACCAACATGAGTAATATCTAAGATTTTCGTTGTTGCATTTAATCTGTATTTTCAAAACACTTATCTTGAAGTAGGACGCTCACGTAACGTCGATCAAGAACAAAACACATGACCAAATTATGACCCAGAGAGACACTGAGCATTTAAAATATTTTGCTTTACCCATATGAATATGTAATTAAAAATGAAAAAATAATAAACCACAAAATAAAATTTTATTTTAGGAAATTAAACAAAACTTACAGCAAGATGAAAAATGTTCATTTTTGTATATTTGTACTTTATCTATATTGATAAACTCTTTCCTATTCATTTCTACTGCAGAAGCTTCGATCAGATGTTTAATCCTTATTATTATTATTATTATTATTATTATTATTATTATTATTATTATTATTATTATTATTATTATTATTATTATTATTATTATTACTTGCGTCAAGAAGAAAGGTTTTGACGGAGTATGTGTGCTTGTGTGTGTGTTATAGAAAGAGAATAGTAGTCAGCGAGAGAAGTCTTAGGAAGATGGAAACAATATGTTGAGGGTTTATATGAGAATAAGGATAGGATATATGGCATAGATGTGGAAATAGAAAATGAAGTACGCAAGGAAGATAAAAGGTTTAGTATTTTTCGGGATGAGTTTGAGAAAGCTATATCTGAGATTAGGAATGGAAAGCCAGCCGGGGTAAATAATACACCAATTGAATTCGTTAAGAGTATGCGAGGCAAGGGCAAGAAAGAATTATTCCGACTCCGGAATGAATAATATGAAAGAGGAAAATGGCCGAAAGACTTCCTGAAGACGATCATGATACCGAAGGCTAAGAAATCGAACCCAGATATGTTGAGGATCGTAGAACTATTAGTGTCATATCTCAAACACTAAAATTTTGCTTTGAATACTGAACAGAAGGTTGTGTGAAAGAAAAAATGAAAATGTTGAGGAGGAATAGTTTGGGCTTAGGAGAGGTAAGGGCACAAGAGATGCAACTGGATTATTAAAGGTGATCACTGAAAGATTTATAGATAAAGGGAAAGAGGTGTATGTTGTATTTATTGATCTAGAAAAGGAGTTTTACCGCCTGAATTGGGAATTGCTATTGGGAGATCTAAAGAAGGTTGGGTTGGAATGGAAAGATCGAAGACTGATAAGAAACTTACATGTGAACCAATAAATATTAGAATATGTGAGGAGGTAACTGAGAAGAGGGCAATTGGAAAGGGAATTTGAGGGTGATACTGTCTCTCGCCAACAATATTTAATATCTATCTAGAAGAGATAGTAAAAAAAAAAAAAAAAAAAAGCCTACATAATCAAGACGGATTTCGGAAGGAGGTAAAAAGATTAAATGTGCACGATTTGCAGATGATATGGCACTTGTGTGGAATCTCAAAAGAAAACCAATAAGATATTAGAAAACTTAAGGAAGGGTTATGAAAAATATGGTAAGAAAATAAATGTTAAAAACACAAAAGTCATAGTGATTGGAACGAAAGAATCAGTGTCAAATATAGAAATAGGGGATGAGAAAATAGGAACATGACTAGTTTTTCCATATATGAGTAATATTGTTAGTGATGATATGAAGGCGAACGTGAAATAAAAGCA